>NC_068377.1:18343174-18433174 GCF_023724105.1 Carassius gibelio
TATATATAAAATTGCCTCCCTAGATGTATTTATAGATGTATTTATAAAGACCAAAAGGGGGAGGTGAGTGGTATCCCTGGATATTTTTGTAGTAAAGACATTTTTATTTATGATTACAAACAAACAGGGAGTACATGAGTTTCTCAGCTGCATCACACAGCACATTCATTACAGTTTTTACCCCTGGTTAGCATCTGAGGAAGGACTATCGTCTTTTGGTGCTGAAGAATCTGCTGAGCAACTCCAGAGTTGATGGCCATGCTCCTTTGGGGCTCCAAGAGTATCGGACTGGAGGTGAACTCGCTGCCATCCCCTGAATGCTTGAGGCTGGGTGATTGGTATCTGGGCTCTGAATGTGAATCTTGGCCATGCTCTGCCCAGTGCCTTTCTTCGTGGAGATTCATAAAGAGCTCAGCAAAACGTGGAAGGCCCCCACACCTCCCAGTCATGGTTGAGCTCTTCCATCCTCAATATTCTCGATGCGGCTCAAATCGCTGTGTGCTGTTCATGCTCTGGGGGAGCTCAATCATGTAGACGATGCATCTCACAACAGCTTACCCTTCCAGGAGAATGGAGACTCCATCCCCAGATGGTCCAAAGGGACCCTTTTTCTGATTGGCTTGACACTATTTGGCACCCATGTCCCTATCCCATCCCCACAATTGTGAGAATGTCGCAATAACCCTTACTTCCCTGGTAATACTGTTTATTTGATGAGTGATATGGTTTATAGGGTACTGGGTAGGTTACAGATTGAGGTGCTTCTGCCGGCAGCCATATCACCCTGGAGCCTAAGACCGGTTTCCCACTGAAGCTAAGCAGGGCTGAGCCTGGTCAGTACCTGGATGGGAGACCTCCTGAGAAAACTAGGTTGCTGCTGGAAGAGGTGCTAGTGTGGCCAGCAGGGGGTGCTCACCCTGTGGTCTGTGTGGGTCCTAGTGCCCCAGTGTAGTGATGGGGACACTATACTGTCAGCAAGCATCATCATTCGGATGAGACGTTAAACCGAGGTCCTGACTCTCTGTGGTCATTAAAAATCCCAGGATGTCTTTCGAAAAGAGTGGAGGTGTAACCTTGGCATCCTGGCTAAATTTGCCCATTGGCCTCTGACCATCATGGCCTCCTAACAATCCCCATATCTGCTGATTGGCTTCATCACGCTGTCTCCTCTCCACCAGTACGCTGGTGTGTGGTGGGCGTTCTGGTGCGCTATGGCTGCCGTCGCATCATCCAGGTGGATGCTGCACACTGGTGGTGGATGAGGAGATACCCCCTGACAATGTAAAGCTCTTTGAGTGCCTAGAAAAGCTCTATATAAATGTAATTAATCTGTGCTGACAGGTTTGCTTGTCGGAATCTACACTTTCAATCTTCTGGATGTGGCACTTTCCATAGGGACCCCTAATGTCAGTGCCAACATAACACCTAATTTGACTGACTGATAGGGAACGTCTCGGTTATGTATGTAACCCTCTTTCCCTGAAGGAGGGAATGGAGAGGTTATGTCCCTCATGCCAAAACGTGAATTGTGCTTAATGCACAAACCTGAATGAGTGGATGCACGCCTCCATCTAATATACAGTCATTGACAAAAGTTTTGGCAGTAACATATATTTTGTGTTTTGCAAGGTTTGCAGCTTCAGCTGTTGTGGTGTTCATTCACATTGTTTCTAAATTGTTGTGTAGAGTTTAAATAATTACTAAAAGCTTAATTGGCCAAAAAAATACTTTTCACAAAAAAAGAAAAAGGAACACATTCCACAGTTTTTTTCATCCTGGGACAAAATGACCAGCTAACATTCATTGATTAACCCTTTGATGCGTACGATCACACCAGTGTGATCAGTCTTGGCTGGTTCTGTAGCATATGATCACTAAATGTCATCAGTTTCCATCGATCAAAACGAAAATAGTCATGGATAATTCTGACTAAAACAAGTTTCAATAAGACTAAAATGCTCAGACTTTTAGTTGACTGAAACTTGACTAGACTAAAAAGAGTATGAACATAACTAAAACGAATACAAACTAAAATGACAGCTTCACACAAAAACTAAAATTAAAACAGGCTGCCAAAAACAACAATATAGAGAACCTGTGGTCCTCAAAATGTGAGTGGACAAGCAGAAGCTCACAAATTGTGATCAACTCTGAGAACTAATAAGGCAAGAATCAATCGCCATTATTCAGGATTTGGCTCTGAAGCTCACCAGCATGCCAGAGCGATCTGCAGAGGTTATGAAGAACTAGGGTCAACACTGTAAATATCGACTTTTTTATTTTAATTTTTTATTTTAATTTTTTTAATAAAAGCCTTTGAAATGTATGATATGCTCATCATTTAACAATATACCATAGAAACATGTAAAAATCTACAAATACTGAAGCTGCAAACGTTGCAAAACATTTATTTATTTTTATAAATTGTTGTTGGCTGTGTCTTGTAACGCTCAGAGGTGATTGAGGCACCCAAGTAAGCCCCGTAACAGTGTTGATGTAGCGTCTCTGTTCCCTCCCTTCCCAAGGGTTACATATGTAACGAAGAACATTTTTTTTTTTTTTTACTTTATAAGAATCTTGAACAAATCTATCACAGTATCCACAAAAAATAATAATAAATAATAATAAGACTCAGACTAGAAAATAATAAAAAATAATCAGACTCACTAGAAACTTCCGGGAAAGTGTGTTGGAGCAGGTTGGACCTACACTCTCCAGAACAGTAGCTCTCCAGGAGCAGAGTTGGACACCCCTGAAATACATGCTGCCTCTGTGAGCGCAAGCGACATTATATATGTATTAAATAAATAAATAAATAAATAAATACATACATACATACATAAATAAAAAGTAATGACCCTACATTTTTGAACACAAGTGTTTAAAAGTCAAAGTGCCTTTACATTACTGCAGTATTTAAATGAACAGAGATCAGATCAAAGAAGGCATATATATTGTAACAAGGCTGTTTTTATAATTTATAGCATATTTCTGTTGGTTGTATAATGATATCAACGTTTCTGTTTAAATCATTGCAGATGCCTCCCAAATAAGAGCAGGTAAATGACACAAAATAATAGGTAAAGCTTCTTGCTCATTCTAAAAAAAATAAGCCCCCGTAGTACTATATGTTCTCTATATATTATTCATTCACTATTCAACTTATGTAATACTTTGAAATAACTTTCATTTTGAAGCATACCTTAAATTATATCTCCATAGACAGCTCACAGGATGATTTGTGTGTGTGTTTGTCTGTGTTCTCAATACACACTAGTCTAGCAGCACACCAGTATGGTCTCACAAGTGTGGCTCGGACCATCTTTTTGTCAGGGGAGGATGGAGACAGAAATCCATGCTCATCTGTGGGAAGCAGAGTTCACACAGCACCTGTTCTGCAGTCCAACTGCTCCATAACCTGATCAAATCACCCTTTTCCATCTCCAGCTTGCTTGTTTTCACATGGCAGGCCGACAACAACTAAAAAAAAAAAAAGACTGCTGCTGACTGAAAACACTGGCAACTCTGAGGCTGATATATTGACTGAAATAAGAGCATAATGAAAACAACAGAACATTTTTGAAAACATACTAGAACAATCTATCCTGACAACTGTTGTATGTTACATAAGAGTAAAATTTTAATGAGTAAATTTAGAAAGAGTTTCACTGTCTCTTAAAGGATTGTCATGCAGGTGAAAAACATCAAAAAAATTAAAATAAAAATACAGCTAGTACAGAATAAGTGTGGCAAACAGTTACATATGTTATCATGAAATTAAGTGTTTTTTCATCAGTGATGTGGACCAGACGGAGTTCAAGTGAGGAAAGATGTAGCAGGCTGACGGTAAAAACGATAAACTGTGAAATAAATTTTGCAGAATGATCTCCAGCATATACAGAAGATGATGATTTCCATTAAGTCATTTTAGCCCAACCACACTCCCTGTGAAGACCGTTATGATGGAATACTGATTAAGCTAGGTCATTAAGAGTCTAACCTCTCCCAGGAGTGAATATTTCTCATGTCTGAATAATAAATAATATAATGAGGAAATCATAAGCCAGAAAGATCAAATATTTAATGGAATGTTTTCAGTTCAGAGGTTGTCTATGCACTGGCTATTTGTCAGCACTCTTTAGCTTTGAATTACTTTTAAATGAACTGCTTTCTCTATTTATGGGGATTCAATGATATTGCAGTTGCCTTTTTATAATGCATAACACTATACTGAAAATTTAGTACCTTATTGTGTTGCTTACACTACTGATAAAGCTGTGGGGTAGTTTTTATTTAATTTATTTATTATTATTATTATTATTATTATTAGTGTTATTGTTATTGTCATTATTATTATTATTATTATTATTATTCCTTTTTTTCCTCTTTTCCAACTTTTATTCAGGGACACAATAAACTGATCAAAAGTGATTATAAAGTTTTTTTTTTTTTTTTTTTTTTTAATAAATTGTGTTCCTTTAAACCTTGTATTCATTGCAGAGCCCCTAAAGCCTTCTTCACGCCACACAATTTTAGAAATCCTATAAGATCATTACGAATCACATTGTGCAACATGGATCTGATAAACTTGTGGAAGCAGCGAAAGAGGAAGAGATATGAGCTTGGGGTAAGCAGTTTCATGTTTTATGTGTCGCTTTGATCTCATGCCACATTTTTATTGGCTGGTCAGTAAACATGAGTCGTACCAGCAAACACACTGTGCAATGATCATGCTGAATTTCTGACACTGTCAGAATACAACCGTGGGTCATCTTTGGTCGTAAGACCATGAACATGGCAGACTTTGAACCTCTCTCAATGTACGACATAAGACCACCGATTAAGAGCCACGAGTAAATCATGCAGTGTGTCTCAGGGTTGAGGGGACATGGTATTGAAAAAAATATAAAGAAAAATATAAAAACGGCTTGAGGGAACATGGTGTCAAAAAAAAATAAAAAAAAATCATTTTTTCATGCAAAAGTATTGCATTCCCTGGAGAAACTCTGTGTTTGCACAGTTGTTTCTCCCATCTCATATCATTTCTATCACAAAAGTTTTGTGAGTGAATGCAGTTTCTCAGGGGAACGCACATTTTTGCAAAAGAAAGAAAATGCATTAAAGTATAATAAAAATATACCCCATCTAATTTTATTTACCATTATCTTGTTACTTTAGGGGCTCCATAATTAAAGATTTCTGAAAATAAATAAATAAATAAAACTACCATGGTTTTTACAAAATATTAACCCTCTGGGGTCTGAGGTGATTTTTAGGCCCTTGAGATGTTTTGACATGCCCTTACATATGTGCTTATTTCAGCTACTTAAAACATAGCAGCGCTGTTTTCAACAATATTTTCTTGAGCAGCATATTAGCAAATCAGAATGATTTCTGCAGGATCATGTGAAACTGAAGACTAGAGTAATACATGCTGAAAGTTCAGGTTTGCCAACACAATGCATTTGACAATATACAGTATTAACAGGAATTTTGAATTGTAAAAGCAGTTCACAATATTACAGTTTTCGTCTTTTTTTTATTTTTTGTTTCAAATAAATGCTACTTCGGTGAGCATAATAGACATGATGTCATGGGTAAAGTTAAGGGGAAGACAGAAGAAGACTAGGAGTAGCAATCCAACATGAAATTTAATAAGAATAATCAAAATAATAGGCAGACAGGCAGGCCAACACAGACTAAACAAGACCATACAAATGAGTGACTGAGAATGAACAACTTCAGTACACATGATAACGAGATGATAATGAATAGGTGCGATGACTAGATGAAGAAACACATGTGACTAATGAAAACAAGCTGAAAGACCTTTAAAGCAAACTAACTGAACATAAATGTGACACATAGTGAATCTCCAAATGCTTTTATTACATTTATATACAAGTGCATTCTTAGTCATGGCATTTAAATGCAGATTCAATTGATTGTTATCTTCTTTATTTTAAAACGCCATCTGCCATCTGAGTGTCAAAGAGAATGTTAAGCATTCAGGGAAAAAGGGCAAATATCACATATCAATATGGAGGGAATAAATTACTTATGAAATGTATATACAGTAACATGCACCACCTGGTTTGAGGCTGGTTCTTGTCATCGACCTAGATATACAGGAATCTTGTGGGCTATTTTTTTTAATTCTTTAAAACTAAGCTCTCCATGTAATGCATGGGAGGGAATGATTACACCCTCCTCCAATCGTATATCTTTTTTGTAAATGATTTGCATGTGTTGTCAGGATGGAGTGAGGATTGCATCTACTGCATTCCTCCATTCGAATACTTGCATAATATGTGGCATCTCCTGAAGAAGTTCATCGTGGTGTGTGGGGTGGGCCAATGATGCATATATGTGCACTGCTTACCTCATGCGTATCCTGTGTGACAGCGATGGGGAGCGAGTACAGTGCCTAACCTGGGATGAAAGGCAGCAGCAGATTAGACAGGACCACCTTGAAACCTCGGCTCTGTGTGAATCCAGACAGTGGGGGGAGCAGGCTGTCTGTGCTGCCTGTCTCTCAATTCACACCCATAGAGCGAGACAGGAACTGCAATATTGCAACTTTATAACCGTGTTAACTGCAAAGCATTTACAGTATGAAATGACAGCCCACAATGCAAGAGAAGGCATTCTTTAATACAATGAGGTGTCTGAATATATGACACTATAGATATGTCAGTGGCATGCAATTCTGTGAGAGCAGAAAAGTTTATTTCATCATGTTTATGGCTTATAACTCTACGTGCACTGGATAGATGCTTGTTGTTGCCTCCTTTTATATATATGAAAATATTCACTTACATTCAAGAGACTGTCTGAAATATTTAGCAGCATCTAACAAATAAGGAAAAAAGCTGGGGTGACAGTTTCTTTGCAGCATTGGTGTTTGACCAGCAGAGGCAGCAGATGTGGAAGGATTTTTACCAGATTATTTATGCAAAAATACTGGAGGGAAGCTCACATCTGTGAACACTCATGTACACATATTTCCAGATTTCATTTTTTTTTTTTTTTTTTTTTTTTTTCTGTTTTGTGAATAATGTCAGTGCAAATAATCAAATGTGGTGTAACATTTATGAACCTAGTATTTGCTGCAATCAGATCATTACAGAGTAGCACGTAAAAACAAGGATAAAAATGTATGGTGGACAAATATATAGTGGAGACATATGGATCATATGAAATGGATCCTTTCAGTAGACATTGACTTTATTAAGTATTTGTGTGCGTGTTTTTGTGACATATCAGGACACAACTCTGTATAATGACATGGGTATGACGCACGTATTACAAGGAGAGGGTGACTTATGAGAACATAACCCATGTCCCCATTTTTCAAAACGCTTATAAATCATACAGAATGAGATTTTTTGAGAAAGTAAAAATGCACAAAGTTTCCTGTGAGGGTTTGGGTTAGGTCTAGGGTTGGTGTAGGGCGATAGAATATACAGTTTGTACAGTATAAAAACCATTACGCCTATTGGATGTGCCCACTTTTGATACAAGTGTGTGTGTGTGTGTGTGTCTGTGTGTGTGTATATATACAAGAGTTTGGTTCCAAGATACTACAGATCCATTTTGATTAATTTGAGTAAAATTGTGTTTTCTTTACCAAGAAAGTAGCAAGATGAAAACTTCGCAATTCTTGCGTAATTGTAACTAGCGTGCGCAAGAAGCGTGACTGGATGTACGGCAAGTCAAATAGTTCAAAATAGCGTCCTAAATCTTAAACTTTAAAATAAATTTAAGACGAGAGGTTTTTCAACTTGAAATGTAAAAACATAAAACATAAAATAACGGAACAACTGCAAGATGAATAAAAAAAAAAAAAAAAAAAACATAAACGGGAGTGTGAGAATCATTTTACTATGCTGCAGTGTAGCAAGAAATTTGTCCCTTTTTGATTTCCTCACATCCAGGTGTTTTTGGTGCATTTGCATGCGGTGAATTTGCATTTGTATGTTGCCAAATCCGTGGAATTTAGGCTACTTTGGGAAAATGTTTGATTAACTATTTGGTTGGGTTTATTACATGGACCTGGCAACCCGAGGGGAAACAGACATTCAGAGGGGAACAGAATCGACTGCTACACGGGCCTCGGTTGCTGTGTCAGTAGCAGCAGTGGAATTGATGGTTGAAGTGCCAGAGTTAGAAAACTCCACACTTTTAGTAGTGGGTTTATTAAAAAAACGATGAATGTCCATTTTGTTTATTTAGCATGTAGACTAAAGCGGAAACATAATGAGAAAGGACAAGACAGGCATTAATTGGCTCTGGCAGTGCCCCCCTTAGCCCCCCCCCCCCCCCAAACTCCGCCCATGATGAAAACCACTATTTTCTGTATCAAATATTTTACATAGTATCTTTAGGTTATAATAACATTAAAAATTGACTGCCGTTGATTAGCATGCCATGGCAAGATTTGAGGATCCCTGGTCTAGAGTATGTGGAATGGTGCGCTGTGATTGGTTGAGCATGTCAAGTTCTGCAAAAAAGGGAGACTGCCGTTTGTCATGGTTTGGAAAAAAGAGAGAAAACATTACCTATTAACTCGGCGTGTATCACATTTTGCATAAAATTAAATATTTACTTTTTCAATACCAACCAGATACAATGATACTTTTGGCTGAAACTCAACTTTAAAAAAAGGCATTTACCGTGTTATATATATGATGAATTTCAAGATCACACTGAGATTAATCTAGATTAAAAAAATATATATATCTATGCCCACCTCTAATATATATATATATATATATATATATATATATATATATATATATATATATATATATATATATATATATATATATATATATATATATAATCTTACTAACCTTTTTTGACGATAGTAAATGCAACACTTCAGTTTGATACAATAGGTTATTTTGCTCAGTTAGAACAGAGACACCTTTAGTGATAAATAAAGCAGCTTGTTCTACAAACAGAAGAAATGGATGAGTTTGTGAGAACTAGAGGTTCTTTAGTCTTAAATGGATTACTGTAAAGTGGAGAGCACACATGACAGCTTTGCCATTTATTTATTTATTTAATTATTATTATATATATATTTTTTGCAATAGCTCTGGAACACTTTGTATTTGTTTCCACAAGACAGAATCAGAACAATACAACTGGTCTCAATGGGCTGGACATTTGGGAGAGAGAGCGCAGTCGGAATGCAAATGAGGAACACTTATATAAACAGGCTCCAAAATATACAAAGGCTGAGGTTGCTTGAAAGGACTTTGGAAGAGCTGCTTAGAGAAGAGTCTGTCATGATGTCTGGGATAAACGAACTGTCTGTTCTACCCAAAATGCATTTCACTTATAAACGGAGAATTCAGTGCATTAAGTCACAGTGTGACATACAAATCACAGTCATACTTTTTTTTTTTTTTTTACGCTGAGTTGAAAATCGGCTTTCATGCATTCCTTTTAGCACAATGAATAAAAGGATCAGTAAGATGTGTTTCCGGGATCAAAAAATGAATAAACCATCCAAAAAATACTTGGGCCTATATAATAACTAAGTTTTGGATTACAGTTTTATCAAAACACTCAAGATTCCCTTGTCTCTTGATAAAAGAGAATACAGTTATCAACACCTGTCTAGCTAGTTCAGTAATTAAATAATGCCCTAAAAGGGGCTTTACAGACTTTTAAAACAAAATATATCAAATATTGTATCTGAACAACTTAAAATGATAGCTACATGATTTGAATAAAATGAGTCAAAGTATGTTTTGATATAGCCATTGTGTGTCTTACAACTGTGATAGTTATTATTTTATTTTCTCACAGTGTGACCTTTCTTCTTATTTTAATCATCTTTGACAATTATGACAATTACAAACCCGATTAAAAAACAAGTTGGGAAACAGAATGCAATGATGTGGAAGTTTCAAATTTCAATGTTTTATTCAGAATACAACATAGATGACATATCAAATGTTTCAACTAAGAAAATGTATAATTTTAACTGAAAGATGAGTTGATTTTAAATTCCATGGCATCAACACATCTAAAAAAAAGCCATGTTTACCACTGTGTGGCATCCCCTCTTCTTTTTATAACAGTCTGCAAACATCTGGGGACTGAGGAGACAAGTTGCTCAAGTTTAGGAATAGGAAAGTTGTCCTAATCTTGTCTAATACAGGCTTCTAGTTACTCAACTGTCTTAGGTCTTCTTTGTCGCATCTTCCTCTTTAGGATACGCCAAATGTTTTCTATGGGTGAAAGATCTGGACTGCACGCTGGCCATTTCAGTACCCGGATCCTTCTTCTACGCAGCCATGTATGTTGTAATTGATGCAGTATGTGGTCTGGTATTGTCATGTTGTAAAATGCAAGGTCTTCCCTGAAAGAGATGACATCTTGATGGGGGCATATGTTGTTCTAGAACTTGGATATACCTTTCAGCATTGATGGTGCCTTTTCAGATGTGTAAGCTGCCCATGCCAAACGCACTCATGCAACCCCATACCATCAGAGATGCAGGCTTCTGAACTGAGCACCGATAACAATTTGGGTTGTCCTTGTCCTCTTTAGTCCGAATGACATGGCATCCAAGTTTTCCAAAAAGAACTTCACATTTTGATTCATCTGACCACAGAGCAGTTTTCCACTTTGCCACAGTCCATTTTAAATGAGCCTTGGCCAAAATTTTTATTCACAATTTGTACAGAATTCCAACTTTTTTGGAATCAGGTTTGGACTTTTTATTCATTCTGAGGCAGTGTGAGTTTCCATAGATACACATTAACAATTTTACCTGATTTAATAAAACTCTGACTGCTCAATTCCTACCACTGAACTAACACATTTCATTTAAGCTACTGTGTATATAGTGATAGTTGAGAAAATTAACTACCTGTTTTATACAATTATTATTATTCTTTTCTAGCAAATGTATGTAGTAGGATCACAAAATAATTTTACAATGTTATTTCTAGCCATATATCTTTCTAGGGCTGGAGAATCATAACATCATCATAACAGAACCACAAAGTCCCAATTTAGCCTTTGGTTATGCTCATTGTCCCAGACATTTGCTGCTCTGTTATCCGTCTTATATAGGTTTGCCTGCATCTCTGGTCTTTTTGTTTTGTTTTTTTTCACGCTGCCTCTTAGTTTGACCATGAATGTGTGGCAAATAAAGCAATCTTCCTCTCTCTTTAGAGCTTCAATAATGTGCTAGGATGCTGTGAATATTAATGGCCTCATCCAGCCTTGGCCTCCCCTGAATGACAGGGATGGGAAATGCAAGCGGGAATCTAATAAAACCTGACCGTCAACATGGAGTTGTTTGTTGCTCTGGCTGCAATTAAACTCCCAGGCCTGTGTCCCCATGTTGATGGGGGAAAATGAGCAACGCAGCAGCAGTTGGTAATCATTATGACATGGAGGGATGAAGGTCAAGTGGTGGTGGTTGGGGTGAGTTGTGCTATTAAAACACCAGGGCCTAAGCTGTCATTTTTCACAGTGCTCCAAAATCTATCGATTGTTCTATCTGTCTCCCTCTTTGTCTGTCTGTCTCTCTTTCTATGCCATCCAATTTTAGGTCTGTCAAACCAAGATTGCTTTTATGAATTGTTATTTTGATTATAAAATTTATATTAAAAAAAATAATAAAAATATTGTAATTCCTAAGTATCACTGACTGCACTAAGAACCATGATTCATTTTGAGATACAAGTAAAAACGAAAAGCTAGTGCCTACCAGAATATAAATGGTTTAGCAGGTTTGTGAGGTGAATTTAATACTGAAAATTTAATAATTCACTGCAAAACCGTTGGTACTGTATGAAGATGAGTTCTTATATATATATATATATATATATATAAATATATATATATATATATATATATATATATATATATATATATATATATATATATATATATATATATATATGTGTCAGCTTTATTTTGAGAGCTTTATTCATGTATTTTTTTTTTTTTTTTCTATCCCATGTGATTTTGATGTTTAAACACAAAACATTGTGAAACAACGTTTCAATCTTTTGTTCTAGGCAGGGTTTTCTGTCTTATAATTGTACCTTTGGACCTGACTGAACTCCAGGCTGACTTTTGCCAGAGGCTAGAGAGACAATAGTCATTTTTGTAGCAGAGGAAATCCCAATAAGATATCTGCTTTCTTAGACTTTTTACTTCTAAGAGCAGGTCCCAATCAAAAGAAGTGAAATTCTGCTAGCTCAATACTGTAACTGAGAGCCAGGCCTCTCTCAGGATTCAAAATGCTGCTAGGAGGTGCTTAACCTGAAATGAAACCAAGGACCTGATGCAATTACTCTGTCCTGTTTTAGCACATTAGACTCATACAGCATTAGAAAAAAAAAATACCAAGACAAAACAATGCTGTTCATTGATGGTTGTTTTGTACAATACATTTAATTTAATATTTGAAGTTGCATGACAGTAGTAATTAGGATGAAAAGCCAGAAATTGAATTTGATAAAGTAATTTGATATTGAAGTTGTTAACTATACCATTTAAAAGCTCACTTACAGATATGGTTTTCTTCTATTGAGCGCAATTGTTTCATGTTTGAGTATTCGAACTCAGAGCAACTTTGTGTTTCTCTTGAGCCTATCAGTGTGCAGAGTCATGAAATGAAATGTACTTCATGTTCCATTAAGAATTTCCTGAAATGAAAGATGCAAGGAGATGTGGTTTCTGCTGTTATTAGAACAGAATAAATACAGTGTACAGCCGGGACATGCTTCAAAGTCCAGTGATTCAAAAGAATCTGATCTGATCATATCTCCTTCTTTGCTATAAAGTTACTAGAATTATAACACAGTTGCACTTTCTATTTAGCCAAGGGTACTTTGTTGCAGAAAGTTTGATTTCTATTGGAAAACCGATAAGAAGCACAGAAGAAGAGGATTTTTTTTATGAATATACATACATTATATACATACACATACTGTACATACAGTATACAAGTTTGCATTCAATTAGAGTTTTAAAAGCCTCATATGCTTTCCAAGAATGCATTATTTGACCCAAAATACAGTTAAAAGAAGAATATTGTAAAACGTTATTACTGTTTAAAATAACGTATATTTAATTATTCTATTTCATCAGTCATTACTCCAAGTGATCATTTAGAAATCATTCTGATGTAATGATTCGGAGATCAAGAAATATTTTGAAATCAGTTGTGCTGCTTGTGTTGTTTGTTGAGGAAACAACAGGAAAAAATAAATAAAAAATACAACTTTACTGACCCTACAGTTTTGAACGTACTCAGGGCCGGCGCAAGCTCAAATGCCGCTCGAGGCAGAGAACAATCGTTCCGCCCCCACCTCACATTCACAATTAGGGATCCTTAAGATGCATGTAAAAAACTTTTTTTTTTTTTTTTTATCTATGAAATTACACTAAAATAAAAACGTACAAGCATGTTTTCAGAGGTTTTTTTTTTTTTTTTCATTCTGCAAAACGGTGAAAAGGGACACAATGGAACAGCTGCGTATAATTTCTGTTTTATGCTAATAGATACACTGTAAGCAATTGCTGTAAATTTACAGCTGATTTTCAACACTAAAATACTGTTTTCATGTTAAACAGTTAAGTACTGTAGTACAGTATTTTTTGGAAACTGCGTGTTGACTGGCGAATTTGGAGCATGGTCAGAAGCTTGTTACAACGTTAATATTTTTAAATTGAGGCTACTACTTTTGGTCAACTTTAAGAAATACATAAATAATTTGCCATTAACTCCTGGAGGGACTTCGGGAAACATCATTTGGATAGGAGATTGTCCAGAAGAGGAAACACAATTTAGATGGCATGCTGCACATCGTTGAGTGTTCTTCATCAACAACCATCTGGTCTTGCATCTACAAATTAAACGGTAATTCAAATCTTATTCATATTGCCAAGAATGCTTGATATCAAACTGATAGGAGCTTGTCTTGCTAGGGATTTGAACATGTCATTTAACAGCGGGGCTTAGATTTGAATAGCCAAAACCATATTACTTTTGGGTGGTATTTTATTTAATTTTGGTAATGTTAGCTTTTCTTTCACAATCTTAACATTGCAACTCGGTTAAGGTTAAACTTTTCTGGATGAAGACTGATACGGTGTAACTAAAAATCAGCCAGCAGCCGTAATCAAGACTAATACAGTACATGTTTGTAGATTTTCAGTCTACAAGGAATTTGCCGTTGGGCGATAACGAAATGTTCCCGTCAGATCTGTTGTCATAACTGTGCCATACTATTGACATACAGTACGGCACATGAGAATTCATAAAAATACACCTAATTTAACCTTTAAGTGCGTTTTGGGGAATACTACTACATTTGTGAAAATGGAAGTGTAAATTATTTTGTAGCTCACAGGAAGCTGCGTGTAAGCTGATAAATTACCTCCATGTTGTCAGACAGTTACTAATTTGCATTATGGGTAAAGTAGGTGCAAGGTTTTAAAAAGTATTGCACTTGTCTTCTTTGCCCTACTATGAGACTGTTGAAATTTTTAAAAGCAAATTATCAAATCAATACAGCAGAAACACAAGTTTTAACTTTTTTATTCCAAACATTCTTCTTCCTTTTCAAAACCTGGTGCCTACATTATCCACAATGCAACTTGACCACTGAGTGACATCACTGGAAGCAATTTATCATATTATGTGCAGTTTCCTCTAGAGCCACACAAGGGTTCATACTACCTTTTAGACATCTGCAGTAGAACTCCCCAAGACCTGTAAAAATAAAATTGTTACCCTTTAAATATTTAATGCCAAAACTATTTAGCAGTTTGATTGTATGTACTTCAGAAGCCTACTTCTTTCATCTCTAGGTTACTCTCCTCTAGTGTTTACTAATGATTGTTTTTTATATAAATATTCTTCTTAAAAATCTTATTATGATAAGGATAATGTACTTGTTCCATTCAGGTGTCTGCCACTGCAGCTGACGTTAAGACAACTCTCAGTCTTCCTGCAAGTCCTCGCCTGATACTGCCTGGTAATATACATTTAATTTATATTCATTGATAGACAAATTGTATATCATTTCGCCCATTCATCTTGAGTTTACAAATGTTTACACAAGGCAACAATTATTCCCATGTTGCTATGACTTGAAGCTTCAGGTGCAACAGGGCAAGTCACAATTAAGGGTTGGATGATCACCTTTGAGGGCCGTGTAATCTCTGAGGGCATCACACCAACATTTGCAACGGGACTTGCAATATACTACATTTTCAACCTTCAGTATCAAGATGAGGCAGCCTGCGCTCTGGAATTCATTCAAAGGTAAACCCTTTCATTCTCTGTCATCATTATATGGATATATACAATTAAATTAATGTGTTTGTATTTTTTTGCATAAAATTAGCATTCCAAGCCTCAATACACACACACACACACACACACACACACACATACACTTACACACACGCACACGCACATGCACACACACTTACACACACACACACACACATCTACACAAACACACAGAGATTAAGCCACAGGAGAACTGGCACTATAAAAATTACAAGCATTAGCTTGGAGTGTATGTTGTACATTCCTGATTAGTTTATTTATATTATGAATATTTGTTGTTTTTTTGACAGTGGAAGTACTGGAATAATGCTGCACAGAGGAACAGAAACTACCAAAGTGATGGTCATCTCTCCTGGATCAACAAATAAGATGTAAAAACACAAGCCTACCTCATAGGACAATTTTAAGAGGTAACCTGCAAGTCTAGCTTGCAGTGGCACAGTTGCCTACCTTACTGTTTCATTTTTAAATGTATTTATTGATGCATATTTTTGATTCATCCTGCTATAATGTTCTAGTTTCAAAATGGCCATTTTCAAAATGTTCTTAAATATGTTTTCAAAATGTTGCCAATTCTGCATATGTTCAAATGTTATTATGAAAGTATATTTTTACAGACAGCAGAGAATATATTGCAGATATGTATATATACATATATACATCTTAAGTTGACTTGTGAGGAAATTTTCTTTTTCTTTTTTATTTTTTTTATTTTTTTGTATTCATGTTGACATTGGCATTGCTCTTTGAAATAAAGGTATTTGATTATCAATGTATTTAATGTATTTAAATATCAATGAAGAATTTTAAGAAACAGCTCAATTTACGTTATTTCTAATACAGTAAAAAAATCCGGGATTTATATCTGTGATTTATTTGAAAACTAAAATAAAATTGTTTAGGTTGTTACTTTAACTTTTCACAGTTTACTGTAGACAGGCACAGTAGATGTTAGAAGTTAAAGTAACAACCTAAACAATATTATTTTAGTTTCCAAATAAATAACAGAGATATGCTGCATTTTTTTTTTTTTTTTTTACTTTTTTTTTTTTTTTTTATCATTTAACAGTGTGATTACAGAAATAAACTGTATTTCTGGTTAACAGACTACTACCGTAAAGTTTTTTTTTACGTATGAGTACCGTAAAAATAACGGTATATTGCTGGCATCTTTGCTGCCAGCTCTTTACTGTAAATTATAGAAATACAGAAACATACCGTTTTCCTGGTTTACAGACTACTACCGGAAATTTATTTTACATATGAATACCGTAAAAAAAAAGGTATACTGCTGGCGTCTCTGCTGCCAGCTCTTTACTGTTATTTTACAGTGGTGTACAGAATAAAACTAAACATATGCACACAACTCTTTAGCTCACAAAACTTGAGGTTTAGATTTTTTGTTGACTGATACACACATTCACACACCTACATTTCAGAAGCGTGCTCGTCGTGCTTTTGCAGCGGCAAACGCTTTGATTGCGTCCTCGAGTTTAACTTGTACTTCGGAGATCATTTTTTATCAGTTTAAGCTTTGAGAAACTGCGTTTTCCAGATCTCACAGTGACGGGGAGAGTGAGAAGCACTCTCAATGCTACAAAAACATTTGGAAAATTGTTTTCCATCCCTTTTTCACAGTTGAATTTAAGCACATCCAGTGGTTTAGATCCAGCAACCAGGTATCTGCCCAAAGCAGTCAGCTCTTCAAACAATTCATGCCCATTAACATCCCGCGAGTCTTCATGAGTGAGGGCCTTTTCCAGTCTTAAGCAATCCTGAAGAAGTATATTGTATTCTCCTTTTCTTTAAGAGATGCGATGTCATATAAAAATCCAAATACCATGGGCGCCATGGTCTCTAAGCAGCGAAAAGCGCTCTTCCACGGAGGCGATTACTCATGACCAGATAATTTTATTAGTTTTGACATTTTTAAAGATACATTAAAGTATTTTGCATGCATATATAGACCTACTAATAGGGCGCTGCCGGGCGTAAATTTTTATTCAAAATGTAACGTTTTTTTTTTATTTATTTATAGCTACTAAAAAAATTCTGTTGAGGTGCCATAATTTTAACCTATGTGAAACAAATAAATAAATTAATCATTTTCTCTCTCTGTCTCTCTCTCTCGCCTTCTCTCTCTCTCTCTCTCTCTCTCTCGCCTTCTCTCTCTCTTGCCGCCCTGGCTGAGCTGCCGCCCTAGGCGGCTGCCTACTTCGCCTATAGGCACGCACCGGCCCTGACGTACTGTATATGTGAATTTAAGTTTTTAATGAAGGGCACACAAGAGGAATCCTGAAGTAGAAAATTGCTTATACGCATTTATTGTTTACAAGATCATCTGGCTGTAGAACTCCATTACATGTAACACTGAATCATGCCAGCTAACTGTATCAACAAAGAGACCACAACACTGCAGACCTGAGTCTGTAAAAGAACTCTCTAATATTTCACACTCCTGGCTCAGAGTCACTTGTAACACAATCACTAGCCTAACCTTGTTATCTGTTGCTTTGGGGACAGGATAAGTATTACAGATGAACTGTTTACAAAAGCAGCTAAGTAATTTTGCCATTGGTTAATTAAATAATCATTTACAAAAGGAAAGAAGCACACAAGTGAAAATAAAGCAATATGGCCTAAAGCAAAACTGACCTTACAGTTTCATCCAGATTGAGAAGTTTACCTTTAGACTCTTTTTTTTCATACTTTATGTTTCAGTAACTCAGTTTTGATTATCTAGGCTGGGGGTTGCCAACCTTTTGGACATGATGTGTCATTTTTATTTCTCAGGTTAACCATTGTACTAGAAATTTGTTCTCAGCACTGCTCCATGACTTTTATTAATAAAACAGCTTTGATACTGAATCACTCCATTGTTTTTCTCAACAATGAGGGGGTAAAATTGCTGTTTTTGAAGCAACTAAACTTACTTTCATTGTTTGCAGAGCTTCATTGTTTGTAAAGAGAGACACAGACACAAGTTATTCACACCCGCATCTTTCATCTCTCTCTCTCTGTCTCTCTGGCTAAAAACGTCCATATTTAAGAATATAAAAATGTTGTTTGTACACTGGATATGGCTGTATTGATTTGCATTTGGCAAATGTCCATCTTGCCATGCTCTCTTTCAATTTTTAGCTGATGCTCAGGCCCTGCGCCTGGCTTGGCCCGCCTATAGACATCCCTGTGCCCCCCTCTTCGGACCGAGGGGGGGCAGTTGGAATTGAGTTTAGTGTGAATTATAGTCTTACTCGTACAGATGCCTGCTGTTGAATCTGCTTGCTTTTAGGACTAAAAGTTGCTCACAACCTCTGTTTTCTTCATAATAATAGCATAACAAAATCGATTTGGCAAACAATCCAGTGTATCTTCTTCTTTGGAAAGCATCAAATATTTTTACAATGCATTTTCACAGAGGTGAGCAATGTAGCCAATCACAAACATGTTGACTCCTAAAACGCAATGGCCAATCAGAGGTTTTTAGGTTGGAATCGACGAAATCACCGCTCCAGTCACAGTTTTTTTGTCCAGTGCTGGGTTCTATCATGCTCATAACTTTTTTTTCAAACAAAGACAGTTCAAAGTTTCATTGTGTAGTCAGGTTTTTTTTTTTTTTTTTTTTGATTGTGGTGAGTGGCAGTTTTTAATACATTTTTTATACATTTAAAATAAGCAGGCTTTGCATGCTTTATAATGTTTTATTCAGAATTTAAATAAAACTTCATGCTTGACAAGCAGCCACGTTTGACACAGAGAAAGCCAACTACTACACTGTGTAGAAAAAGATAATAATTGCAGAAGTATGTGGCTCTGCAACTGATCTGGTCCAAACGCAGGATTTAGGTAATGCAACATTTATTATTTGCCAAATCATTCTCACCTGCTTGTTTTTATGTTTAATTTAAAAGTGTTTTTTTTTTTTACACACACACACACGCACACACACGCACACGCACGCACACACACACACACACACACACACAAACATACTGTATATATACTAACAAGTAATTGTAACACTTTACAATAAGGTTAGATTAGTTAATGTTAGTTTATGTATTAAAATCTATTATTATTGTAAAGTTCTACCTAACAAATGTTTTGTAAGCATTCACGTGAACAATATTAACAGCAACTCCCCCAACCCCCCTATTCGGCCCCCGTAAAAAACATAAAAGCCCCCTCGATGCTTCATGTGCTCTGCTTTTGTTAACAGTAAACTCTGCCTGCTTTGATTTGGTTTGGTCTGAATTATTGTGTCACAGATGAGTGCTGTCGGACCAGGCTGAAAATGTAACTTTTAAAGCTTTTTCTCATCCTCACAACAAGAGCACTGCATAAATATTTGGGGGACAGGACTTGTCAGTATGATGTTTTCCCTGTTGCTTGCATTTCAGTGTTCATCTCTCTGTGTGCCAAAGTTAGCACGCTTGCCATAGGTTGCCGACCTCTGATCTAGGCCTTCTCTATTCATCATATTCCCAAACTGGAGGCTTTAGTTTCTGCCCATGCAAATGTTTCAGCTGTCACAGACTAGAAAAAAAATAATTCTGCTGTTGCAAATGTGACTGGTTTTGTAAGACACAGTCTGTGGCCTTTAGATTGATTCACATTCACAAGTGCGTATTGCAAAGTAATTCTACTTGTTCAGTCCAAAAGTGACAACCAGAAATATCCCCTATACACCAGTCCTTCAGTCAAGACAGACAGCGAAATACTAGCCTCATTGTTAATTGGATATAGTTAAATTGTCACTCACCTGAAATTAATGTCACCGTTTCAAAGCAGGTCTGGCTTTTTTCAGTGTTTGCTGTAACAAACACATCCTTCAGGTGCTGTGGAACAAAAGGCTAAATAGGAACACAAAGAAGTACAGCTAATGCTGGTGTGTGAGTTGTCGTCATCTATTTTGAATGATTGCAGTGTATTCTAAATATTGTTCTGTCAATCAGTGTCATTTCTGGACAGATCATTCACTGGTTTATTATGAGTTTTAAAAGACCAATGAAAGACAATGAATGATATTGCATCAGGAGATGACTAGAAAAATAGCTACAAAAGTAAAAGCAAAGAGTTTGTGTTCAAAGTCAAAAACCAAGCACATTAGAATATTTTTTTTAATGATTCAGAAAAGGACCTCAGATGTACGTACTGTATCTAAATTCTGCTTATGATTAGATAACTGGTCTAACACTTAATTTCAGTTTTAAATTAACTACTTTTGCTTTTCTGCTCAGTAGTGATCGTCTCTTTCATTTCCACTTTATTTGTGCATTAAAGCTGCAGTAGGGAACTTTTGACGCTCTAGCGGTTAATAAACAGAACTGCTTGCGTCTTGCGGAAGAACATTGTAGCCGGAACTACTTCTATAAACTATAAACTCTGTTTATGTCTATGAAGAATCACAAAGGTACTGGGTTACTCCGCCGCGGTACCCCCGAAGCAATCTAAAATAGTCCGAATATAAACACTTATTATAGGTGCACCCTAGTGATTCAGGACAAGCCAAAAACACGGTTTGGAAAATGGATTCATGGTGTACTCGCTTATTAAATACATTTTTCTACATTTTGAACACAAACAAAGTTACGGACCGCAGCTCTGATTGGTTGTTTTTTACCGGGAGCGGATGAATTTCTGCAAATGGCAATAGGGACACTGGGAGGAGCCAGAGGAGCTTGATTTCTTTCACAGATTATCTGTCTCATATTCTACTGTCAGGACATAATGACAGGTTTAATAAATATGTAAAAAATATTTTTTTACAAAAGTTCCCTACAGCACCTTTAAGCACATATTTAGGTAACAATGGAATACATAATATCATATTATTAATATCAAAAACGTTTGATCAATTGCATTAATTGAACTTTTTAATGAATAAAAGTGTTTATTCATATTTCTTCATATATGTCTTATTCTTGCAAAATGTACAAAGCTTTCAATTGGGTGATACCCCAAGGTACAATAGCTAAAAGGTACGTCTTTGTTACTTATTTACCCCAAAATGGTACATATTGGTTCTTCAAAAGTACATATATAGTATATTTGGATTTTTTTTTCTGAGAATGTATTGACCCTAAACTTTCTAATTGTAATGGATTTGCTTGATACAGTAAAGTTTTAGCTGACCACATCAACTTATAGATTTTCATGCAATTATGTAGAATTAAATATTGTTTTTATTTATTGATGTATTATTAATGAATACACACTATATACGAGATTACACATTAAATATGAGAATCATATTTCTTCTTTCTTTAATCCTTAATGTGCTGAATATAAATGTTAGAGAGAGGGAAAAAAATAAATATTAAAGACTTTAAAGTATTAAATGTAATGAAATATTAAAGTTGTGTTTCATCATGTGGATCCCAGGTCATTCATTATGCTATATTACTGTAAAAATATTACAGCTGGATGTCATTAGAGTAAATGCCCTTGAACGACCTGAGAAAAAAAAAGATTCTCATTGGGATGGGGCTGTTTTCTACATCTGCTGTGAAGACTGAAGGCAACGCACACATATCTATGGGATAATATGCAATTTGCTGATCATAATCATAAAATAATCCCGGCAGAATGATCAGGAGCCTGCCAAAAAGACATTACATAGCTGCTTCCAAAAAATAAAATGCACCTGAAATATTGATTTGTCTAAATATTCTCATATGATGTCAGAAGAAAGGCATACAATGGGACCACATTAAATGCACAATCCTTCAAATATGGTGTTAGTTTTACATTTATGTAAAGGTTAACTCTTTTTGTAACCTCTGAGTCCCGCTGTATCAAAAAAGCTGTGTCACATGTTGGTTGTAGCCAATAGTAAAGATTTGAGCTTCTAATGCAGAGGTTAGAAAGTTCAATTCCAGAAAAAGGTGGCCCAATAACTGGAGAATTACCGTCATCCCACTTCTGCCCCGAAACGGTTTAACCTTTGAGTGAGGCACTTAACCCATGGCTTGCTCGATGAGGATGCAATTTCCTTTCTGTGAAGCCTTTTTGGCTCAAAAAGAATCTACTAACTGACAATAGGTTTAATTGAATATGTTGCTACATACAGGTATGTAAAAAAATAAATAAATAAATAAATAAAAAAAATAATAATATTTGTTTGCCTTCACTTCTGCAGATCTAGAAACTTCCCATTTGTCAAATTTAGTGCAAAAAATAAAAATAAATAAATAAATAAACCAACAACCCTCGGTAAAATAAACCAACAACCCTCTGTAAATGGACAGCAATGTATACCTGGTACAGAATTATAAATAAACAAACTACATACAACAGAAGAAAAAAAAAAAAAAAGCCCTTTTCTTAAAAAATACAAATATAAATAAAAGAAAAAAAGAAAATAATAATAATGATAATAATAATAATAATAATAATACAACTTTTCTGTTAACTTAATTCCTTCAGTCATGCTCAATTAGCATTGCATGAGACATTTAACTCCATTGTAATGCAAGTCATATGTCAATTGACCTGGAAGTTCTGATACTGATTACATTTGGTTCTCATTGGTATAGAGTTCCCTATGGATGGCAGGGAGTAGCATTGGGGAAACATAACTTCAAATAAAAATAATGTTCTTCAAGATAAAATAGTGACTTTGGCAGTGTGGGGGCAACTGCTAAAATGTGTTTTTAACAAACCAGCCAAGAAAAAACATATTTATATATACAATTGTGAGAACGTAGAATCGTAGAATTGAATGTGAATAGATCCATTCATACTGATATCCTTCATGCTGGAAAATACATTATCTTGCCAGTTATAGATCACACTAAATGGTTTTAATACTGAACTGAATAAATTCCCTAGGACAGGTTGTACTGTAATATCCACCATACATTTTCACCATGCGTATAGATGATGTGTGCATTCAGGAATTCTGTATCATCTCTTAACATTTAGTTTAAAGCTTCTCTTAGTTGTTACTGCAGTAGAGCCTGGTCAAGAAGGCACTGGCCTTGCTGAGCCTCATAAACCCCAGAGACATTTCAGTGAAGTTCTTCAATACAATGAGGACTCTATCATCCTGAAACATCTACTGCTTACAAGAGTTGATATAATTCAACTTCAGCCTCTTTCAGTGTAGATGCTGACAGCTGGATTTACTATGTATACAATTTTCCAGTGCTAATATGATAAGCTCAGTGAAGTCCTTCTAATGAAATCAAACCTTATAGAAAAAACAAAGGAAGTGTGCTCAGGTTACCGTGTTTAAAGTTGTGAGACTTTTGGAAAATATTGAGAAAGAAAGGTTTAAAACACAAACATCAAAGAGTATTGTGCTAGCTTTCTTTATTTACTTTGGCTTGTGCCTTTTAATATTCACATTATTGTTGGTGTTGATATTAATGCTGATCGCAATGCAAAATGTTTTCTTTTTTCTCTTTTGGTAACTGATTGAATACATTATGCCCTCTATCTGAACATGACGTCTAGGACCTCCGGCAGTAAAATAGGCCCAAAACAGTAGCATGTAACACTGGGCACGGGGTACTTTTTATCCCTGTTTGTACTAAACCCATTTGGTGGGTTTGCTGCTCAAAAGTTTTGTAATAACTGTGGCCAACATGCATTGGGAAAAAAATATTTATTTCACAATGGAATTTTCTCCCCACTTTCAATTGGTTTACTTCAATGATAGGTTAGAATTGTGTGAATTTTTTGAATGAAAGATCAAAATGATAAACAATGCAGATTTATATTTACAGCCGCCTTTGTTCATATTTACCAAGGTCTCAATAATAGTGGAGGGCACTGTACACACACACACACATATATATATATATATATATATATATTTTTTTTTTTTTTTTTTTTTTTTTTTTTTTTTTTTCTCAACATCTAATTAAAGCAGTCAAGCTCTGGGTGGTGCAATGCAAACTAAAGTAGTAAATGCTGAAGGATCTACTTAATTCATTACCATTTACCCGACTAGAGGCTCAAAATACAATAGCGACACATCATCTGACATGTGGCACTGTTGTAGACTACAGGAATTCCATCAGTTCCTGTAATCCTTTGCAATCTAATGAATAACACACTCTGTTCTTTTCATTAATGGTAGTGGGCTGGCTGCACAGCTATAATATTGATATGATCCATGTGAATAGGCATGTCAAATCTTCAGTGCATCTCTAGAGGGCTGGCTGGGTGACACATTGGTTGTGGCTGGAGGCCTGCAGGTGCATTGTAACTATCACTATACATGTGTATCAGTACACAGTCTATAGACAGCCAGTCTTCCAGTGCAGGAGCACAAGCTGCATTACCATCATCTAGATGTGTCAGCTGAGCCCAGAGGCCTTGGGGTGTCTCTTTTAAAAAATCGAACATGACCGTGTACCAGAAGAGTGAATTGGAAATGAAACACTGACCATTTTTAGGTCTCGTTTATAAAAGACTTTATGATTCAGCAGCACTGAGAAGAAAAAGCACTTCTAGTATTCAGATGCACTGTAATTAAAAAAGTGCTAATGAGCTATGCATGAAGTAATTACAAATTTGACTGAAAACAAATTAAATTGAAAACGAATGCCTTTTTAATTCCCAGCTGGAGAAAAATAATAATAATTTAAATTTAAAAAAAAAATAAATAAATAAAAAAAAAGCCTTTTTTCAAAAGCAGTTTAAAATTGGTTCATCATTTTTGTTGTTGATTTCTGTATTCAAATGGTCTTTATAAAGTGTTGTGACCTCAGGATAACTATTTGTCTAGTAGTAATCTAAATGTAGTCACATATCCGGAGGGATCAACCACAGGGGCCAATTTACTGGCACAGTCGACTAATGCTCAGTTTAATGCTACTAAATCACACATTCCCCATAGGCTGTTTCAGATGACCATAAAATTAAAGTAGAAACTATGTGTTAGATATGAATGTGTGGTTTCAGCGAAAGGAATGCATGTGCAGAAATATTTTTTATCACGCTCTTTATTTCTAATAGACACATTTCCATCATTTTGTGGGGCATTACATCTTAATCAAAAATACATGGAGTCCAGTTTTCTTAACTGTGAATATATTGCAGAGAAATGAGGCTCTTTGTTTTAAATTAGTTAAAGGAATACAGTTCACCAAAAATCTAAATTTGCTGAAAATGCACTCCCCCTCAGACCATTCAATATGTAAATGAGTTTGTTCCTTCATCAGAACAGATTTGGATAATTTTAGTATTACATCACTTGATCACTAGTGGATCCCCTGCAGTGAATGTGCGCCGTCAGAATGACACTTTAAATAGCTGATAAAAAACATTACAATAATCAACAAGTAATCGATATGACAATCAGTCCATAAATGAAATGTTGCATGTTTGTAATAAACAAATCCACCATTAAGGCATTTTAGCTTTAATCCACAATCACACAATCTTGAATGCTATTACTTGTTTACACTTGTGTACTCATGATAAACTTCCTCAACCTTTCTCTCTCACCCGTATAAATATGCTGTGACCATAGAAATGTCAGCAGATTGCAAAATGTGTTATAAGGAATTCCACATGAACTAGTAGAGCACAATCAATTTAAGCATATTATGACCTGATTTTCTTTCTTTACAGTTTACAAAATAAGTCTCTAGAGATGTGTATGAATACCAATGTCATTTTATTAAAGTAGATGTGTGTCACCATAGTCATAAAGTAAGTTTGGCCTATATTAGTGAAATTTATGTGCATGAGGTGTAAAAAATAAAATAAAATAAAATGATAATATAATAATAATAATAATAATAATAATAATAATAATAATAATAATAATAATATATATATATATATATATATATATATATATATATATATATATATATTTTTTTTTTTTTTTTTTTCATTTTTTTTTTTTTGTATATTATGTAAGATATATTTATATTGTTGATCGAATGTAAAAAAAGAAAAATCCGTATCCCTGTTGCATTAGCATAATATTTCCAGTGTATTGCATCAGTTTATCTCTATTTTTATTTAAAAAAAAAATGTATTTAATATTTAGCTTTATCTGTATATTATTTGGTTTAGATTTGTTGTGTGTGTGTGTGTGTGTGTGTGTGTGTGTGTGTGTGTGTGTGTGTGTGTGTGTGTGTGTGTGTGTGTGTGTGTGTGTGTGTGTGTGTGTGTTTTAAATGCTTCGTGTGCGTTTTGAGTAGAGAGATTAGATTTCATGTACAGGGTAAAGGTAGACTGCAAGTGCAATCATGATCCGTCATGGTAAATTGGGAAAACAAATGCATAATCAATGGGCCTGATATTGATGAGGTGCTTTCTTTGTAAAGCAAGTAAATTGTAAATATTGTGTGTCCTTCATCTAGAATACAAAATGATGGATGGATTAGAATTATTTATATTTTATATTCTATTAGTGAAAATAAAGTATGATATAACAGCCCATCAGAGAGGTATTTGATGGTTGTGGTGGGCACCAGGTAAAATTAGTCCCCAGCAGACTGAGCTCGAGTGAGACAGCATATTCGTTGTTCATATGCAGGCCTCTGGGTAAAAGTTCAACAATGAAATACTTTGTGCATTCAGTGTGTTGTTTTAACTGTGGGACTGCCGTTCCGCCGACTTTGAAATGCTACACTCAGACAGTCAGAGTATCCTGGTTAAGCTGAGGCGTAATTTGGGTCATACTTGAAAATCCTCTGTTATCCTTAAAAATGTTGCCTATTTCCAGTTGGCTGCAAAAAGACAACAATGCCGGAGTTTAAGTTACATTAGCAAGGTATAAGCTGAAATGGAGAGTGGAACATGATCCTCAGATGTGTGCCTGCGTTTATTTAGCAAGTCTGGCCGGAGGAGACAGACCATAAATGTCAGCAAGGGGGGATTGTGTTTTATCTTCTTTGGTGCAGTGGATCCATGCATGGGATAGCATTCATTAGACATTGTAATAGCTCAGTTTCAGTCTTTACAGGTCACCATTCTTTGTCTTAGTCAAGCTCTAAATGCACGTTTTACTTAAATTACAGCGTGATATAATTTCATATTTCTTGGTTCTTGGTGGCTGCACTCCCAGGACATCAATCTGGTTACACTTACACATATATAGTTTGTCTCTGGGATCGACCACTTGGCATTGAATTCAAATTTGTGTTTCTTTGAAGTCACACTTAAATGTTTCATTCATTTCAGTCTAACTTGAATAGGAAATGGGTGATTTTCTGCTGTTTTAACAATGCTTTCTTCGCAAATTTGTACCAGTTTTATTAGCCACTGAAAGTGGTCTTTGGCAGGCTATGATTACATGGCATTCTGTATGCGTTTTGTGGTTTGCTACACCCCATTTACCTTTTGCTACTTAAAGGCGAACACCTTTCTGCATACAAGACCAACAAGTGACAAACTAGTAGACTGAAGGTAACTTGCAAAGATATACAGTTTGAACTAGGGCTATCACAATATAAGATTTTAAATGCATGATTATCTGTATTTAATGATTCTGTGTTTGCTGAAATTAACATTGGCAAACAGCATTACAAACTTACATGGTTGGAATTACATATCTGACCTGTGGTTAGAAGCATCGTTTCTTGTTAATATGACATGTGGACTTAAATGGACAGTTCACCCAAAAAGGAAAGTTCATTATTTACGCATGTTATTACAAAACTCAATTATTTGCAGCCCAGTCCGAAATTTCATTTAGGAGCTGACACTGTTATTAAGGACATGGGAATGGTGCGTGTTGTCTCAACGTGGGTTTGTTGCACCTCACATGGAGATAAGCCTTGCTTTGGTTTAATGTGGGGAGCTGCTTCCTGTCTCCCCTCCTCAAGTAGGTCACAAATGGTCTCTCTGCAGACTCAGAGAATAATCCCATGTCTTCGTAGTCTGGGGGATTGTGATGGGAAGGGGGAAAAAAATCCCCTTTTCCACTGATGAAGCTCTAAACCCTAAATATTCTGTACCAACAGTTTGACAACTTTGTGAAAGGTAATTTGTGCTCACATGCGGCAATTTGCATAATATGGTACAAAGGGAACGTTCTTAAATAATTGCCAGCGAATTGAGTAAATGTAAGTGTGAGAAGTGTACATTCTAGAGGGCCTGGAGTTGTAATAACATCAGCCATGTATATATTCACGCCGGTATGGTGTAACAGTCAGTTTCCTCACTTTACACAGAACTGTAATTAACCTGCCTAGGTTCGAGAAAATTTATTATATCACTAGACACGTGTTTGTGTCATAGTCTCGGTCAGATGGTGTATAACCCTGGGGAGTCGTGTAATAGCCCTGCATCCAGGTGGGTGTATTGATTAAAGCTGTACTGCGCTTGGAAATATGTAAATCTGGGCTAATTAGTTTTCATTCACAGAGAAGGCCAGTGTCTGAAATGCCATTTCCAGGCTAGCTGAATAAAAGACAAGCCTGCTGCTTGATCACAAAAATCATTTACAATGGCAGAGAGCGAGAGCGGGTAAGAGATGGAATGTTCTTTAAACAAGATTTTAAATCTGATCCCCATTATCATAAGTAAGCAGCAGTCATTAAGGAGCATACAATATATCAAGACTGAGCGATTAATGGAGCTGGACCTGATAAATTCCTGTTTTGCATCAAATCATTGGGTAAGGTTAGTCCAATACTCACATAATTAGCTTACACCGTTGAGGAGTGATTGATATTTGTTGTGTTGCTGGAAATAAGATGGATCTAGTGGTAATAGAATGTGTCGCAAAGCTATTAACTGAATATACACACACTACTGTCCAAAAGTCTGGGGTCAATTTTTTTTTTTTAATTATTATTATTATTATTATTATTTTTTATTTTTTTTGCAAGAACTCTGTGAAATATAATGTTGTGAAATATTATTTATATTAATATTATTTTACAGTTTAATTTAACTTTTAATACATTTTAAAATATAATTTATTCCAATGATGGCAAAGCTTAATTTCCAGCAGTCAATGCTTTAGTCTTCAGATCATACATATGATCCATCAGAAATCATTCTAATATGCTGATTAGAAACATATAATCACAGTTTAAAAATCGTATACAGTCATATACAATAAATTCAAAGCAAACTTCTGGCAACACACATTTTCGGACGTGTCGAGTATAAATAAAGACTATAGAGACTCTGGTATTAATCAGCCTTGACACAGAGACAGGGACCGATGCCCGACAAAATTTTATTATTTTTATTATTACTATGACAACAAGCTTTTATTTCTCAGCAATATTTAGATAATGTAAATTATGTACACAACACAAGATACCTTAATAAAAAAAAAGATTAAAAAAAGAAAACATGAATAAATTATAAATAAACACTGTCTAACAAAAAGTGTAAAGTACCAAGTAGAAAAAAAAAGAATAATTCACAAATAACTTGTATAGAGATTTTTCCATCTACAGATTTCTCCAGGAACTTATTTTCTCTGTAAATTAAGGGTGTACTGTATTGCTGAAAAACACATTCCCTACCTAGCAGTCAGGTGTCCATATGCACAATGGCACAGATCCCTGAACAAGGACATATCTGCAGACAAAACTATTTTGTAGAAGCATTTTTATTTATTATTATTTAACTCGCACCAACTGCACCACTTTATGTACGAGAAGCCGCAAAAGACACTGGGTGCAAGTGGAATGCAAAAAACATGGTGACATTAATTTTTATGTAAATATAATGGACAATATATTACACAACCAAAAATGATTGTGGTCATGTACATAAACTGTGCGATAAGTTGATATATTGTGTATTTTGACAGGCTGAGCCAGAGTGGATAAATCTGAAAACGACACCCTTGAATTTTCGTGTGTACAGCCAATCCATATATTTTGTGAATCTATGATATCACCACCCCACATCTCAACCCTAGTCAGACACCGCTACGTCATGTAACAGCAACAACAACAACAACAACAATGGCGGACTACATCCTAGTCTTTGTGCCTGAGAAGCTACTGAGCCTATTAGCTTTAATAAAGCAAAACCAAAAATTACTAAAGTAATTGTATAAATTTGTATACAGCACACAAGGTTTATGGACATGCTCCAAGTCTTCTCCATTTTTAGTGTATCACCTCTTCAGCACCACAGCACCATATACCGGTCTGGCATCGACTTCAGTGGTTCTGTGTATATGTGTTTACGGATAGGAAAAGCTCTGGCTTCGTGTGGATATGGCCAGTAACCTACGTAAGAGTACGTAGGTAACATGAATACTTGTCGTGTTGAGGAGCATTACATGTCAATCGCTATTCTGAACTGAAAAAAAATCCAACGATAAACCATCCGGCTGGATCCCTACACCTTCCCAGCTGGCAAAATCTGTTTCATCTTAAAAAGCAAAATCCTTCCCCATGCCACCATGGTCCAAACAAACACAGATACTGTAGTTAAAAGCTTTGGGGATCAGGAAGAAAGCCTCAGCCAGGCAGATAGAGTTTCTTTTTAAAGACCTGCCGGGATAAAAGTGTTACAATCAGCGGGAACAATCGCAAGAATATTCCGGGAACCTTCAATCCAAGGGGCAGGGTAACGGGCACGGCGGTCCATTTCATCCATCAGGGCTGATGCGTGCAGGAAAAGGAGTTCTTTGTTAATCAGGTTAGGCCTCTCTCTAACCACAGCACATCTCCTGCATCGTCTCTCAAATGCATCCATCTTGGGCTGGAGAGGTAATGTGTTCCTAAGTGAGTTAACGCACTACACAAATTCAAATTGGTCCTTAAACATTACATCACTCTTTAGATCTCATTATTAATTAGCTGGGATTATGCTTCAGACGTTGTGTTTTGAGTGCCTCAAGGTTATCAGAAGAGGTCCATTCATTGTGTGCTGTATTTAATTTAATGTGTTTAATTAATATATAGCAGACTTTTAAAAGCCTACCAAAAGAAGACCTTTCATGAACCACATATGAACGTTTGCTTCTCAGCTCTGGTTCATTTTCATATGAGGATCCATATCTCAGAGACAACAAAAGTGCAGTGGTGAATGGTCAAAGTCTGCACTCATATGTTACTGATGCTCTTTTTTTTTAGGTTCATTTGTTATGTGAGAGACTATGTGGCACATTTTCTTGGTAGTCTTATTTGAAAATATATATTTGCAGATCCTTTGTGGTTAAAATGTAACATTTGTTTCTGTTTCAGCTACCTAGCCAAACTCTGAACACATTTACAGTACATGCATACCAATACACCAATAACTACCAAAAATCTGTTTATTAAAATATCTTGTAACTTACCAAATCTCAGCCGAACACTTATAGAGATCCATATTCTCCCGTTATATATGCAGTTTCTACAACTGTATTTTATTTCCAATTTCTACTTATTCCATTAAAGGAAGACGGTTTAATGTCTTGACACATGACCACGTGTCGTCGACTTATTAATCGTAATCAGTTCAGGAACGCGAATTATAAACACACTCAGTGAGAGGCCTGCTCCTGATATACCCCGAAATCCACGTCAAAGAAGATGACCCAGAGCAGGCTACCTGCTACATTATTGTCATGTACCGTTGGTAATTTGAAAGTGGTTAACAGCCATATTTAACCCTTTCAGAAGTTTGCTTTGGGAATCTGGTCGAAAACAAACTCTGAACGAAAGTTTGTTTTCACCTGATTTTGTTGATAATTATGTCTCACCAGTTCATTCTCTGAAGTTGCTTGAAGTATATTAAAGCCTTTAAGTCCTAGATTTATGCCACTGGAATCAGATGGATCCACTAAAGGGGTTTTAAATTCTCCAAAACACAACCCTATTTCTATAAAATACAGTATGTTATGCTATTGATTCACAGTAAATGAAAACTTATTTTAGCCAACATGGTTAGAAAGCATTAATGTTGCCAAAAAAGGTACACTGTAAAATCCTCTGCATCTCAAATTTGTTTTCAAACAGACCATCACGATCTAGTGCAGTTAGTGGTGTTTTTTTCTTACTAAAGCATAATGGTAATGAAGGTCAATGCTGCGAGACAGGAAAGATGATACTGGCCAATTCTACTTGTTTTATCGAGACAGCTTGAGCACTTTATGTTCCTTGAACGCGTTTGTTTTAAATACACCCTACACCTAACACCCTAAAGTCTGGCCTCCACATCTTTGAAATGAGATCTGGAAGTCTTCAACCCTCTCTCAGCCCACTTTCCTGCTGTGTAGTGGACTACTGGGGGTTACTCTGAGACTTTGAACTCTTTCTCCCATCCCAAATCTTTTGTGCATCAATGGCCTCTTCATATTAAATTGTCTTCAGTCTGCAGGCCATGTGTAAGATAATTAATCTCTCTCTCTCTCTCTTTCTCTCTCTCTCATACCTATTATTTGTGGCATGAGCGAAACAAGCTTGCATAAAATAAAATGTATTGAAGTGTACTGTACTGTGCATGAAGAGGTGTGTAAAATTTTAAAATAATGTGAAATCTGAATCAACTAAATTACAACGAAGGCTGAGCTGATGTTTTGGAATATGTACAGTACAAATAACCAGATGCCATTATGTCATATATTTGAACTTTGCAGTATAAATAATTACCAGCAAATTTGAAATGTGTAACTTTAATTCACTAATGTGTAATAGTGTGAAAACAAAATGAATTTTATAGTTAAATTGGCACTGATAATATAATGCTATCCAGGGGCTTTGTGCATAAACATGGGTTTCATATGAAGGGATATTAATTAGATTTTAGATTCTAGAACAATATGAGGGTGAGTAAATACATTTTAAATAAAGATTCTTGTCTCCTGATGCCAGTCAACAGTGAAATCCACTTCCTGCAGTACTAACTTCACTTTTAGTTCACTAAAAGTTCACTTTTACATGGGCATGAAACCAACAATTTTAACATCCTAGATTCTTATGATTTGGTAAGCATCATCAATGTAGAAGTACATAATTTGCAGAACATACAGATGTCCATCTTCTGAATGCAACAGCAACACATATTATGTGCTGTCACACATTTTAATTAAAAACTACTTTTCTCTGAATCAATCATTTTCCATATTGAGAAAAGCTGAAAATGACATCCTGGTGGCTTGCGGGTTTTTAGTAACCCTCCACTGTGCTAACAGAAACTGTAAAATGATGCAATTCTAGATAAAATAGCTCCTCATCAACTTCCCAGGAGACAGTGTGACAGTCAGACCGTGACACATAAACTGCAGTAAATAAAAATTCTAACTCAATTTCTGGCATTACACCAATTCAAACCTGTGATGACAATTTAAAAAGCAAATCATCTTGTATTTACTCTGAAAATGCGGTCATACGTTGTGGTCATATTTGTGGTCATGTCTCAGGATTGACATATCAGTATGGTGGTTTAACCAGAGCCTTTACTGTAAACTTTCTGCCCCACAAAGCATTCAGAGGGGTGATTATTAAATATAAGAAATATCATAGCAAGTGAAACAAGAGAGCCCATAAACCTGGCAATTCAAGTTCATTACTGTTCCTGTTACAGTACCCACAGAGAGGGGGGTGAAGAAATACCTTTCCAGTACCTATTCAATGCCCCAGTTCCGGGAATCAATGTGAAACAGTGAAAGTTTTCATAATGATATTTACCCATAAGACTCAGTAATCTGTTTACATGGCTTTTAACTCTGCCTTTGGAAAGTGCTGTTTTAGTACACTCACTGGGTGTTTATCGCTATCTCACCACTATGAATATTTTTATTTATAAAACCATGCATGTGAATCTCACTGCTCTCGTCCTGTCACTGCTTGTCCATTTAGCAAGAAAAAAACAAAACAAAACAAACAAACAATGCATTCATTCGTTTTCTCGATGTAGCCATGCATCTGTGCCAAATAATCCAGCTCCCAGTTGAAACACTGCAAGTCCATGCAACAGCTGATGAATATATAATCATATAAACTGACAGATAAAAAATAATAATAATAATAATAATAATAATATTAATAATAATAGTAATAATAATAATAATAATAATAATAATAATAATAATAATAATAATAAAATACTTGTAATCTGAAATCATTATGTAATCAACAGTTGTGTTACGGCATTACTGCTGTAACTAAAACCAAGAGCACATACTGAATATCGATTGTTGTTCTTCCCTCTGTTTAAAACAGGAAATCAATTTATGACAAAACATTTAATAGTAAAAATATATATAAAACTAGAATAGGGCAGTTTGTCAAGACAAACTCTGAATGTTGGCTTCAAAATCATTTATCTGGAAGGTTAAAAAAATAGTTTGCAGAGTAGCCTGGTTATGTTTAAGTTTGAAGTTGATTTAAAGTTTGAAGGTCATATAGTGTAAATTGTGTAATTTATATGCAGTTACTACGGGGTTGCCAGGGTGTCTGGTGGTGGTTATTAGGAAGTGTCCAGGCAGTGAACGGTATTTGCTAAGCTCTTTTGGGTGGTTGGGGAGTTGCCAAACAGTGATTGCTACTGTTTTAAAGGGATCATATGATGCAATTTAATGTTTTCCTTTGTCTTTGGAGTGTTAAAACTGTGCGTGCATACAGAAGATCTGTTAAGTCACAAAGATTTCTCAAACACAAAAGATATTCTTTATAAAAGTGAACATTCATCCATGCCTTTCTAAAATGCATTGTTCAAACACGCCTCCCACATATCTTTGTCACTGTGTGGGAAGAATTGCACAGCACTGCCCAAATGTATATACCCAAAGAAAGAAGTCGTAACTTTTATTGTATGAACATGTCGTGGAGACGCTGTGTTTCATTGCGAAAGCCAAACTACATTGTTTTGCCTTCCAAAAGAAGACGCAACTAGAAATCTGTAGTTAGGTATTGTTTACAAAACTGTTTCAGAACAATACAAACCACATTTTTGAGTGTGTGCAGCACATTTTACAGAGGAAAGTTTCCTGATCCTTGTAAGGGGGGGTAACATTTCCGTCACACGTTTAAGGAATTCAGCCAAACACAATGCACTAGATAGCTGGCCAGTCAGAGCACACTGTGCTTTTTAGAACAATGAGCTTTTGCGAAAGACGTTTCAGAAAGTTGGGGGATATGTATGTGGAAAATAGTGTGTTGTTTTAACCTTAAACCGTGTAAACAGATTGCATTAAATCAAATACACAAAATAATGTTCTTTTCAGCAATGTCATATGACCCTCTTTAAGCGTCGGGGTGTACTGTGGTGAATGTGGCTGGAAAGCATTACATTTCGAAATATTGGTCTTAACCCAAGTTTGTACAATAGCAGTTTGTTGTCTTTGTCAAGTGAACATAATAAACAGACACAAATGTTGCCATGGCTCTTTCTCTCCGATTACACCCCCGCTGTCTCTTTCTACCCTTTTCTTTCTTTAGCCTGCCCCCTCCATCCGTTTGTTTGTTCTCTTCCGGGAATTTTAGGACTGTGTGATTAAATGTAAATATCAGCATTTTCACTCTCTTTCTGTTCATGTGAGTAGAGGTTTGAGGCTCTCACCACACAAAACTTTAAAGATGGCTTCAAAAACAAACAAAAAGAAGTACATCTAAATTAATATCATTAAACAAAAAAATAAAATAAAAATGATGTCTAGACTTTCTGATATTGTGGATTGTGCACTGCTCCATGCACAGACTCAAGGACATGTGGTCTTAATCAGAAGCTCCAAATTGATATAAGATGGAGGCAATAAAAAACGCATTCTTTCAACATTTAATGTTTTATTTATTTATTTTTGCTTTCAGTTTTAAAATGAGAATTGGAGGAGATTAGGGGGTTTCTGTGGCCCTCCCCAACCCACTTGATGAATGAGTGAAAGAAGCGATGGAGACAGTTCACCTTCTCTGTGCTTTATTTCAAGGAGACGTTTGATGATTGTTGTCAACTACAGCTAACCAGATTAAATGACAGCCTGGGTATTAGAATTAGCTTTTACCCTTTACAGCTTGCTGATGATGAAGCTGTTGGGGGAAGCTTCTTGGGCTCATGGCAGATGTGTAAGGTGAGCTCTTCACTGTCACTCCATCATTGTTTGACAGAAGTGTGACTAGAGCGTGGGAAGCACAGATAACATACTCACAAAACTCAACAGTCACCTTGAGCTCTCCAGCCCACTGGGAAACTACCCATCTATTTTATTTTACCAATTATGATACACTACATGGACAAAAGTATGAGGGTATGTACTTCTAATAAATGGGCTTGACAAGGCCTTTAATTCCAGTGAAGTCAAATCATAATGCTTCTCCATGCAATGATATTATAGAAAGTGTTCTCTAGTTCTTTAGATGCCAAACTCAAATATGTTGATCCCAAAGTGAAGGGAATATATTCTCAAAATAATTAATATATATGTTATCTTTGATAAATAAATAAATAAAAATAAAATAGAACATACACACTTGGTGAATGAGCATGGCGACTGTCAGCCAGACCTCATCACCCAACATCAGTGCCTGATTTCACTGGTGCTTTTGTCTAAATTAGAGTAGATCTCCATAGCAATGTTCCAACATCTACTATAAAGCCTTCTGAGAAGAGCGGAAGCTAACCAACCCTCTATCAAACCAAGTGATTTGAAATCAAATACTCAACAAGCAAATAGGGGGTGTTGTTTGGGTGTTCATGTTTTTGACCATATACTGTTTAAGAGGAGTTCTTTTCCAATTGCCATAGATTAGACTGAACAATGAGGCAGTGGTCCTCCAAGGGACAGCATCTCTTTCAATAACAAACCCTAAACCTCATTATGTTTAATGCTTCAGTTAGGAACTATTTATTTATGTTTGAGTGTATACAGTGGGTATAGAAAACCCTCCTTTAAAATAATCACATTTTGTATCTTTGGAGCCTGACATGAAGATGGACACTGTTTTTGTTTTATCCAGATGTATCTACTCGGTGGAACATCCACGTGAAAGATATAACACCAATATGTTAAAATTTATTTATTTTTGCTTTAATTACTGCATTTAGTCTGCTGGGATTCTGTGTGTCTCTACTAACTTTGCACATCGAGACTAGCAATATTTGCCCTCTCGTCTTTGCAGAACTTCTCAAGTTCAGGTAAATGTGATGGTAAGTGTTTATAATCTGCAGTCTTCAAGACATTGTACAGATTGTTAATTTGGTGTACGTCTAAACTCTGACTATAGGCCATACAAGGACATTCACCTTCTTCTCCTTCAGTCACTGTGTGCTCAGTTTTGCTGTGTGCTTTGGGTCACTGTCATGTCGAAAGGTAAACCTTCTTCCCACTGACAACTTTCGGCCAGAGGACAGCAGCTGTTCCTCAAGAATTTGATGGTATGTTGCCCCATCCATGTCTTACTTCTATCCTGACAAGTGCTCCAGTCCCTGCTGCAGAGAAACAACCCCAGAACGGGACATTACTGCCTCCATGCTTTACTGGAGGGATGCTGTTAGTTGGGAGTTGTATTGGATTTCCGCCAGACATTTTGTTTGTTGTTGAAGCCAAATAATAAAATTTTTGTCTCATCTACCACCGAATCTTCAAGGTGTGTTTTGGCAAAGCTCAGTGGTAACTGCATGTGGACTTTCTTGAGTGTTTATTATTTTTTTTTTTTTAAACCTCCCATTCAAGCCACATTTGTGGAAAATTTGTGAAATTGTTGTCACATGCACACAATGACCAGTCTTTGTTATGAATTCCTGAAACTTCTTCAGAGTTGATGTAGGTCTCTTGGTCATCTCTCTGACCAGTTTCATCCTGCTCTTTCATCAAGTTTGGAGTGAAGTCCTGATCTAGGGAGGGTCTGTGTTCTACCAAATACATTCCACTTATTAATAATAGACTTCACTTCCATCTCCTGACTTTTCCTCATCCACAACTTTTGACAGTGCCTTGCCACCCATAGTTGATTGTTTGCTTCAGTTGCACTACAAAGGACTGACAGGAAAGCTCTTTTTATTCTGAACGAATCAAAATGACCACAGCTGATCACAGAAGAAAGTCAAATAGTGTGCCATTGAGAAGGGGTTTAGCAACAACTAGTTGAGTTTGAAAGTCATTTTTGGAGTGGAATGATCCTATTTCCAACTATGTGATTCTTATTATTATTTATCTTTATCTTTCACTTGGATGTTGTAAGTTGCACTGACTAAATACAGCTGAATAAAACAAAAACTGTGTCCATCTTCATTTCAGGCTGCACAGCAACAAAATGTGACTATTTTAAAGGAAAGAGATGATTTTCTATACCTAAAGTATAATTCTGTGTTTGCATGTGTCTATGCATGTATGTATGTAGGTTGGCTAGTTAGTTAGATAGTTATTTTCCAGTATTGGCAGACTTTAATCCATGCTTCTCTGACCCTGCCAGACCTGATCTGAACTATGGGAATATGTTCTCATTGCCCGTGGGAACCATGGCCTTGCTGAGGGCAGTGGATGACATCACTCAGGGCCGGCTGTCTGACTCTTTTTTATTTATTTTATTTATTTATTTTTGCCATATTTGATGCAGTTTGTGTTCTCACACAGTTTGTAGTAAATAGGCCACAGGGAAAACGGGCGGGGGAATTTATAAACCCCCAACATGCCATACTTAATTTTCCAAAGGCTGATCCTGACAGAATGATAATCAAGCGTTGCAGTGATTGGAAATATTTCAGCCCGCAGTAGCATTTTAATGCAAACAGCTTTAATTTGCACCGATAGGGGCAGTAATTGGATTTTGATTGGACATTAATGAAGATGCACACCCTCTGAGACGGACACAGGGATGCTCACAGACACTTACAAAACACCCATACTTTCCAGAACAAGTTTTAAATTGGTCACATGCAGCAACACATAGCCAGCAATTAAACATTACAAATCCTTCATCCTTTTCCAGCCACACCGCAAACACCAAAACGTCTGGACTAGAATCATAAGACTCAATGCCTTGTGGTGTGTTTAGTATTTTGATTGCTCTCATTAAAAAGACCAGGGCTTTTGCTCTTACTGTAATACCCGGCTATTCATTTATGGAATTTTGCTTCTAGATATTTTGCTTGTGTGTAAACATCTGAATCTGACATATCTGAGGGATTAATTAAGAAATATGGACATATTTTTTAATGAATCAGTTCCCGGAATAAATTGGTAGAGCTTTCATATTATGATTAGGTTCTCTCTCTCTCTCTCTCTCTCTCTCTCTCTCTCTCTCTCTCTCTCTCTCTCTCTCTCTCTCTCTTGCTTCATACTGGCTAAGCTGTTCAGGCTAAGTATAAAACGAGGTCAGATGTGATGATGATAGGGGTGATTGTGTGTGTGGCTTTCTCTCTGCTCTTCTAAATGTGGAGGAATGTTAATGAGAAGCAGCCCGTGCTGAAATGTTCCACTCATCTTATGCCGCTCTCCTTTGAGCTCTGCCCTTGTGGCTGTCCCCTATTCATTTATCTCTCTCTTATTCCCACATGAACCCTTATGCCTGACCGCAAGCAGACTGCTCTTGTGACTCTTGTTTTATCTACATGTGTATTTTACCCATGCGTTCCAGTACACTTATTTAGTATATTTTAAGTACTATGGTTTTAGTACCATTAAAAGGTGATGGTAATCGGAAGATTAGATGATAATACCAGTGTACTTTGATCTTTGACCCGATTTATATTTGATATTAAAGCATGGCTGAATTCTTGATTCAGAGTTCTGAGGTGCTGATTATCTTTTGATCATCACTGGGGGAAAGACATTTTTGTTTTGTTTATTTATTTATTTATTTATTATTTATTTATGTATACTGCCATTCAACAGATATGTGGTTTTCCTCTTATGCTCACAGAGGCTGTATTTATATTTAAAAAATATAAATAAATAAATAAATAAATAAATAAATAAATAAATAAATGAATGAATGAATGAAAAATAAATAAATAAATAAATAAATAAATAAATAAATAAATAAATAATAATAATAATAATAATAATAAATTAATAAGGTAAAACAGTAATTTATACCTTTGATGTCAAAGCTGTATTTTCAGCAGCTATTACTGCATTCTTCAGTCTCAAATGATAATTGGTGCTCAAAAAACATTTCCTTTTAATATTGCTGTTGTTGAAGACTTCAACCATGATACTTTTTTTCAGGATTATTTATTGAATAGAATGTTCAAAAGGACAATGAATGGAATTTCTTTGAAAATGAATTCTTTTGTAGCATTATACATTTCTTTTCTGTCCCTTTTGAACAATTCAATGTGTCCTTACTTTATTAAAGTGGTAGTTTCTTTCAGAGAGAGAAAAAAAAAAACACACATCTTCTGACACATCATGATCACTCACCTACCATATTATCACAATAACTATTTAGCCTTTACTGAAGATAATGCCGTTTGAATAATGCTTTTCATACAATCAGTGGTTTAAATATGTAGTTCTACACACAAAAGCATGACAGTTTTGTATGGTCAAAAAAAATATATATATATATATATATATATATATATTACAGCTAAACAAATGAGATTAACAAAAGTTACTGTTGAATTTTTAGAACTTAAGTTACATGCTTTAGTAAAGGCCATTATGGCATTGCTATTGTAACATCATGGTGCTTTTGTGTTATCGCTGGCACACAGTTTTTTCTATTTACAATTCACCTCATTCAGTCAGAAACATTATTTAATCCTGTGACACCAAAACTTGAACTTTTAAGCTATTTTTATTTTTATTTTTATTAGTAATGTTAGCCAGATGACCTTCAGTCTAATCCATGGATTAGTGTGCAGTCGTCTGGTGTTGACATTGATCTGTTTTTCTCCGCGCCAGAAATGGTTAAATGATATGCCTTTGTGAAAGAGTGGTCTCCAGTCAGAGCAGACTCTAATAGAAGCAAAGACTGCTTTTATCCCAAAGATTGGAGTGCAGCTGCAAACAATTAGGATCTCAAGGAAGACAGGCAGATTACATTTGCATTTGTATAGCTCGTGTCTGTGGCAAATGTCACTATATAGCCGCCTCTTAAACTTCCACATTATTTGGAGAGGAGATCTATTAAATGCTAATGCTGAAAATATGATCCACATATATATATATATATATATATATATATATATATATATATATATATATATATATATATATATATATATATATATATTTTTTTTTTTTTTTTTTTTTTTTTTTTTTTTTTTTTTCTAAAACAGATCAACAGTAACTGAAACCAGGTCATCCAATTTGAGTTCTGCTGAGAAATGTGCATAGATAATATGTATATTCTGAGTGAATTCTTGCCAGATGAAATCTCCCCACAGTGTTAACTTAGAAACACAGCAAATTTCCTCAGAAGACCACCAAGTTTAAATAAATTGTACAAAAACACACTGTTTTTTAATGACATTCCGAATCATCGAGAACAAAACTGTGGTCTTTCATCAATACTTTAATTAAGATTCAGTGGGAACAACAAACTTTTCACTTAAAGTAGTACCCAACAAAAAAGTCTGAGCTGATGACTGTATCTTTCACATCAGCAAAATAGCCTGTCTTGTCATTTTTGTGGGTTTCCATTAAAAAAGATGAAATCTTGAGTGCACACATACATGCAAAGTGATTTATTATGCCTGAAAGTAGTTTCGGAAATAGCAAATGTGTGTGCAAATGAATAGCACTGAAAAGCAGGTATTAATCTCATTGTGCATTGACTGCTTTCACTGTGGCAAAATAAAGACAAAACACAAAATACAGACAATCTCAATGCCGTGGACTGCTGACATGCATTGATGTGATATGGATTGTGTTTTTTTGTGTAGACACACAAAATCATTAAAACTCCATGTATTGTTGTATAAATAATTACAGTATAGTATAAGGGCAAAATATAGTTATATCTTCTTACATAAATATTTTTTGTATTGCCATTTAACTGACAGCATTCTTTCTTAGGGTCCATATATATACATATTTGTTTTCCAAACAAATAAAATTTTAGGTATAACAGTTTGTGTTGTGGTCCCATTATCTCAGTGTGTGATGTGTAGCTTATTTACATTACCATTCACGATTGTGGGCTCATAAGTTCATCATGTGGGCATCAAGGGCTATTTGCCCAAGAAGGAGAGTGATGACCTGGCCTCCACAGTCACCAGACCTGAACACAATCAAGATGGTTTAGGGGTGAGCTGGACCGCAGACAGAAGGCAAAAGGGCCAACAAGTGCTAAGCATCTCTCGGGGAACTCCTTCAAGACTGTTGGAAGACCGTTTCAGGTGACTACCTCTTGAAGCTCATCAAGAGAACGCCAAGAGTGTGCAAAGCAGTAATCAAAGCAAAAGGTGGCTACTTTGAAGAACCTACAATATGACATATTTTCAGTTGCTTCACACTTTTTTGTTATGTACTGTATATAATTCCACGTGTTAATTCATAGTTTTGATGCCTTCAGTGTGAATCTACAATTTTCATAGTCATGAAATTAAAGAAAACTCTTCAAATGAGAGGGTGTGTCCAAACTTTTGGTCTGTACTGTATATATATATATATATATATATATATATATATATATATATACACACACACACACACACACACACACATGGGATGTTAGTTAATCAGGGCCTGATTCTGTGGAGTTTATCATTAAACAGTTTTTAAGCATCTAATGTGAGCTCTCTGTAACTCACTTTCTAGAGTTAATAGCTATATTTTCTCCATTCCAGTGTGAAAAGCCTGTTTGATTGTGCTCCTTCATGCGCCTCTCCGTTTGGGCCTCCATTATCATGTCACTTTGCTCTTTCTGTCACCAGGCCCTGGGGGCCAAGCAGAGAGGGCCAGTTCATTCCGTCAGTCTGCCAGTCCTGGAGGTTGAATTCTCATCTTAACCAAGCTCCAGACCTATAAGTCGTGAAATGAGGCGAATCATCCAGCTACTTAATTACAAAACAGGCTACTGTAACGCAGTGAGGCAGAGCCTTTCTCAACCCTATGCCGCAATAGATTTCATGAATGAAGAGCTCGTCCGGCACCCTGGAGGCCTGCAGTTCTCAAGCTGTGGTTCTACATCTGTTTACATCCTAAAACTGAGGCTGCTGATCCTGCTTAGTCATCGTTCTTCAAAGCCCTGCAGCTCATCATAGCACTCAGCTCTGCCCCTTGGCCCGTAGCTCAAAGTGTACATTAGGATTAGACCAGCAGCCCTGGAAGTTATCAGAGACTTTTATTGCTTTTATTCTTCATTCATCTGCTCTTTTTCTTCCCTTTTTGAGTTTCTTAAAGGAAGTATCTAGAGGATAAAAAAAAGTAGGACTTAGTACAGCTGCACCGTAGCACGTCTGAGGCACTTATGAGGTAGAGAATGTTAATTAGTTCCCCGTGTTTGCTGCCTTTAGCATGATTTCCATTTGACTCCCGCAGATTTCAGGATTGCAAAGGCTGGCATTAAAGGCTATAAAGCTTGGGCTAAGAGCATTTCTTAAGGAATCATTGCCTTTCACTCATTATCAGACTAATCAGTTGGCTGAGATGATAATGACTCTTATGTCTTCTGCTCTTGTTCTTTCTGCCAGTTGTGTTTATTTAGCTCCTAAATTTAAATGTCTAATTAGCTGGTTAGGCTCAATCACTTTTAGAATGGTGCAAATTGGCCGAAAACATGCTCAAATTGCTTTCTCACTTCTCTTTTGCTTAGCATGAAACAAACATTAGATTACACAAACCTCAACCAAGGGGATTCACAAACAGATTTGGTGAGATTGAGAGATTAATTGAGAGTTTTGGAGAACATTAGAGAAAGAAAAATTAAGGTGGGAAGGACCAAGCTGGGTATTTTCAGTGTTTTGCCTATGAACAGTTTTGGTAGGAAAGGTTTTTTTTTTTTTTTCACTTAGATTATGTATCTGTGACCCATATATATATATATATATATATATATATATATATATATATATATATATATATATATATATATATATATATTTCTTTTTTTTTTTTTTTTTTCTAAAACAAATGTAATATTTCAAAGGTTGTGTCTGCATTTTATTTTATTTGTAAAAATACTTCTAGATTCCTCAGTATAAAATATTGGATTAAATTTTTTTTTTTTTTTTTTTTTTTGGAATATGAAATATGTCATGTCCTGGTGCAACACACACAAAGGGATAGGTGAAAAAAAGACAGTAAACATCTTGACTCCCACAATTAGATCAAATGCAGAGTCTAATCTAATTTGCTTTTATTATTTTCTCAAGACTCCAAGCATCCAACTTATTAGATTCAGCCTTGTAACTGCTTGCCTTTCACGAAAGGTTAAAGAAGGTCTATACTCAATTAGAGACATGCAAGATGAATAATAAAACTGAAATTCTTCACTCTGTGGGAGGAACAAATTGTCTTGTTTTTATTTACAAAGGTGATCAACTTTGTGTGCTTTAACCATACTTGCAATGACTATCTGACTAACTAAATACAGTGTGTATAAATATAGTGTACATAATGTGTGTGAGAAAGAGAGAAATTGAGAAAGGAGTTAAAGGAGGAGGTTTTACTTGCTATTGATTTCAACATTTGCCTCCTCCCAGGAGAATCTCCCCTCCAGTATAAGTGCACAATGCCACTTTTAGATTACACACAGGCTTTTATTCACTAATATTAATCTGGCTTTGTTGTTACCACTGTGAAAGTGGACAGAGTCAGAGCGGAGAATGAAGACAGTGGCTAAATAAATAAGCAAAGCGCAGTGATTTAATAGGCATCAAGTTCAAGTGATTTTGATTCTGAACAAAATCACTCCTCAACCCCCCATCCCAGTAGTCACATATATTTTTATGGAAGAAAAACAGAAGAGAGAACTTGTGTTGTAGTTTTTGTTGTTGTTTTTGTTTTTTACTTTTTCCACCACCTTCCTTCCCTTGTGGCAAGGACTCAATCAATGTCCACGATATTCTTCCTACACCTACGAATCTTAACCAGTGGTTTGGAGATGATCCAGCATGCCCTCTCTGCCAAACCCCAGCAACTCTTAAGCACATCCTTACCGGCTGCAAAACCAGTCTGTCCCAAGACTGTTACACCTGGAGGCATAACCAAGTACTACGTCAATTGCCAGTCATTCTGGAAGGAAGGATATCTTGCATCAATGCCCTCCCTCACCCAACATCCGGACACTCACCCACTATCCCCTTCGTGAGAGCAGGGCAGTGCCCAGCAAAACCTGCCCCAAGAGTGGCCTCTTGGATGCCGCACGGGACTGGAAAATGCAAGTGGACCTAGATCAGCAACTCAAGTTTCCACCTGAGATTTTAAACACCAATCTCAGGCCGAATATTGTTTTGTGGTCAACTTCACAGAAGTCCCTGTTCATCTTGGAACTAACTGTACCATGGGAGGCTGCAGTAGGAGAAGCGTATGGACGGAAAAAACTGAAATACACTGATATTGCTTTTGAGGGAAAACAACTAGGTTGGCATACACAGGTACTTCTGGTAGAGGTTGGCTGCAGAGTATTTGTTGCCACATCCATAGTCAGACTAGTGAATGTGGTGGGAGTTCGGGGACAGGCCTTCAGGAAAGCCATTAGATCACTGTCGGAGGCAGTAGAGCGAAGCAGCAGGTGGATCTGGATAAAGAGGAAGGACCCCAACTGGGCTGCAAAAAACAATAAGGAGGGATAATAGAAGAAGGGGGCTCACCTGGGATGCCAGGTGTTGCCTTTGAGCCCTCTGGAGGTGTCGTGGGCCTATCAACGAAACACCGGTGAAGAAGGGGTGCCCACCCCAAGACTCTGATGTCGTTCTTACCCCTCTCCCCACTTAAAATTAGGAAATGCTGATCACTAAGGGATATTAACATCAAGTCCTATGAGCTGAACCACCGGCTGTTTCCTTTCAAATGACTGTTCAGCACTATGCAGGAATTGTGCTCTGCATTCTACCAGACAATTTTACCACCGTGCCGCAGGTTTCATAGATGACCAGCCCAAATGCATCAGCTATTTTGAGGTCTTTACAGGGTTTCTATATTATTTTCTAGTTATTTGATTTACCTTTATTATTATTATTATTATTATTATTATTATTATTATTATTATTATTATTATTATTATTATTATTATTATTGTTATTATTATTATTATTATTATTAACACATATCTGCAGCAAATGATTAAACAAATAGCAATCCATTTGGATGGAATATGTTTCTGCACAAACCCTAAAAATGCATGGTGCATTTAGTGAAGGAAAACATCTCTTGAGAGCACTACCGCTAGCAAAACGTAGCAGTTTAAAGTTCTTATTACTCTGCACAATGGCACAATAGTAAAACTGGGCCATCATATTAACTATTTAATAATTTTTTTGTGTGTTCACTTTACACTTTTACAGCCTCATGTTATACTTTGCAGTCACATTATTTCGATTTATTCTTTCCATCTCCTTATAAGAGTGAACTTGTGGAATACTCATTGATGTTTTAAAGTCCTCTCCATCACTGTGGTGTCTGCTTGTTTTTATTACTTTGTTTTGTTTTATTTTTTATTGCAGAAGAGATAAGCTTAAATAGTGTGTTGTGGTATAAAATCAAATGGCATCAGAGTTTCCTTACTTTTTGCGATATGGGGGTCAGCTATGAACAGGACTTTTTACTTTAAAGGAACACTGTGGCTCTGAGACAAATGTTTATATTTTCACAAGCATGCACATAGGGCCTATACACGTGATCTACTCGAAAAGGCGGTTGTCTCATCCATAATGCTTTTCTTTGAATTGCTTGGCCCAATCATAAACCAATTAACAACTCTAAATGGTTCCATGTGCAGATGCTTTCAAGTCTGGTATCAATCTAGCAGTTTGAATGGATTTAAATGGTAACATTTTTAGTAAACCCTTCTCATTCTCTTTATGTGGTAATTGCCTTTAACAGCCTGGATCTGGAGTAATTAGCTCCCTTTGAAACATAAATAGAACAGTAGTGATAGAGAAGAGGTGGCATTCTTCAACACGAGCCACTGCAACTCTCCTCGCCTTATTTTTAATGTACCATTCGGCCCATGAGAATATCAGTGCCGTTAATTATTCCTCTTTGGATGCTTTTAAGAGGCCTTGCCCATACAGACTGAGACTGTGCTACACACTTACTAAAATAGATTTACAGGCTTTAATAAAAAAATATATATATATATATTTGTGGTTAAGCTCTTGGAGGGCAGTCCTTTGCTTATTAACAGGAGACTAGGATCTTATTTCAGCTTCTCCACAAAAGATGGCCAGAAATCACATGGTACAAAGTTTCAAAAATGTGTTTTTTTCCCTCACTGGGAATCACACACATGACAGTGGTGTGATTGCCAGAATGAGAGAGGGCAGTTTTTCCTGAAGAATTTCACTATGCATTCTTAAAAAAATAAAAAAAAATAAAATAAATAAATAAATAAATATATATATATATTTTTTTTTAATTGAAATCTGGTTACCTCAACATCTATGGACCCTTTCCATTGCACAAAAGGTTATTTACTGGAAACGGGTTGCTCGGACTATAAAAATGTTATTCTAAAAAATAAAAAAAGGTTATTTTAAGAATTGCTCACTGAAAGATTTTTTCTTTCTTTTTTTTTCTTTTTTTTTATGGCATCACTGAATAATCCCCCCTTGTGGGACTCTTTTAAGGGTGTGCAGTTGAAATGTTGCTGCTTTAAAATGCACATATAATAACACAGCACAATGCTGACTAGTCTTGGAACTGAAATCTTGACTCACCCAAATCCTCCTAGTTTCTTGTTCAAATCTCACCCATCTTTTAAATTGTTTATTGGAAATCAACACATGGTCTGCCTACATCTCCCTTGATCAGATCAAATGTTTTGCGAACTTGGTTTTTAGTCTCTAGAAATAAATTATACTTTCATTCAGATCACCGTGTTGGCCTCACATAACTGGAAGAATTAAATTGAATATGCTGTTTCTTTCTTGAAATGCACTCAAACCCTTACAGAAATGATCATATAGCTTTCTCCACATAGTTCTATGTTTGTCTTGTTGTTAGGCTCTTATTAGTGCTTATAGGTTTTGACATAAAATATGATTTGTTTTGTGTCTATGGATAACAACATCGTACTGTCACAGATCGGCTTGGCTCGCTCACCACCCAGTCCCAGCGCACATCATCACCCGAATATTGATTAAACTCACCTGCACCTCATCTGCACCCTCATCAAACTGGCCTTATAAGCACACACCTAAAATAACTCGGTCTTGTTTGTACGAAGTGGACTTTTTATGCTACTCCAGCGAAACCTTAAGATCCTAACCTCCTTTGGATTCTTAACTTCTATGCTCTGCTCAAATGTCTGTCTTCTTCTTGTTGAGTATTGTGTTTTTCTTGACACACAAATCCGAAAACTAGTCAGTATCTGGTGTGACCACCATTTGCATAGAGTTGATCAGATCATTGACTGTGGCCTTTGGAATGTTGGTCCACTTCTCTTCAACAGTTGTGCCGAAGATGCTGGGTATTGGCAGGAACTGGAACATACTGTTGTATGCCAATCCGGAGCATCCCAAACATTCTCAATGGGTGACATGTCCAGTGAGTATGCTGGCCATGCAAGAACTGGGATGTTTTCAGCTTCCAGGAATTGTGTACAGATCCTTGCAACACGGGGCCGTACATTACGATGCAGTGATGGTCATGGATGAGTGGCAAAACAACGGGCCTCAGGATCTCATCACGGCATCTCTTCAAAATAGCATCAATAAAATGCACCTGTGTTCGTTGGCCATAACATATGCCTGCCCATACCATAACCCCACCGCCACCATGGCCCACTCGATCCACAACATTGACATCAGCAAACCACTCACCCACAGGATGCCATACACGCTGTCTGCCATCTGCCCTGTACAGTGAAAACAGGGATTCATCCGTGAAGAGAACACCTCTCCAAAGTGCCAGCTGCCATAGAGTGTGAGCATTTGCCCAAAGAAAGTTGGTTACGAAGACAAACTGCAGTCAAGTTTGGACACCCATGTGGATGACAAGCATGCAGATGAGCTTCCCTGAGCTGATTTATGAAAGTTTATGTAGAAATGCTTTGGTTATGCAAACTGATTTTTGCAGCTGCTGTCTTGGTTGCTGGTCTCAGACGATCTTGGAGGTGAAGATGGTGGATGTGAAGGTCCTGGGATGGTGTGGTTACACGTGGTCTGCAGTCGTGAGGCCGGTTGGATGTACTGCCCAATTCTCTGAAATGCCTTTGGAGATGGCTTATTGTAGAGAAATTAAATTCACAGGCAACAACTCTGGTGGACATTTCTATAGTCAGCATGACAATTGCACACTCCATCAAAACTCGCGACATCTGTAGCATTGTGCTGTGTGCTAAAACTGCACATATTAGAGTGGCGTTTTATTGTGGCCAGCCTAAGGCACACCTGTGCAATAACTGTGCTGTCTAATCAGCATCTCAATATGCCACACCTGTGAGATGGATGGATTATCTCGGTAAAGGAGAAGTGATCACTAACAAAGATTTAGACCTATTTGTGAACAACATTTGAGAATTAGGCCTTTTGTGATAATGTATTAGACATTTGAGTTCAGCTCATGAGAAATGGGGCCAAAATTTATAATTTTGTTTAGTTAACCCATCCAAAGTGCACACACACAGCAGTGAACACACAACCGGAGCAGAGGGCAGCTATTTATGCTGCTGCACCCAGGGAGCAGTTAGGGGTTGAGTACCTTGCTCAAGGGCACCTCAGTCATGGTATTGCCGGCCCAGAACTCAAACCCACAACCTTAGGAGTCAAAAGAAACCACAACTAGATACCAGTGAACTGGCAGATTATATCAAATCTTCCATTTAGGTCTAACATTTTAGAAAAAGTTATGTCTGCTCAATTGTGCTCCTTTTTGCAAAATAATTATCTGTATGTAGAATCAGGACCCACCATAGCACAGAAACTGCACTTACAAATGACTTGCTTCTTGCATCAGATCATGGCTGCATCTCATTGCTAGTTTTACTTGATCTTAGTGCTGCGTTCGGCACCATAGATCATGACATACTCATAGATCGATTACAAACCTGTATAGGTATTAAAGGGGAGGCTCTTAGATGGTTTAGATCCTACCTGTCCGACCGCTGTCACTTTCTTTATTTAACCCTTGTGTTATGTTGTTGGTCAATTTGACCCGTTTAGATTTTCTAGTTGTTGGAAATACTGGTTAACCTATGTTTTTTTTCTTGATATTTTGTGACTTTTTCTCATTTATCATCATGAACATGCGTGCAAAGTTTCAACATGCTGGTGTTTTTTGACATATACAAACAAAATTACTATTATGTTCGTGATGTTCGCGGGTCAATTTGACCCGCATATTTTAACACTCTAAGGAAACTGTACTGACCCAAAATAATAACATTTCTTGGTTATATTTTATTTTTTTACTACTTTTTGAAGCAAAAAATAGGATTTTCACACTTATTTCAATACAGAAAACTATTTTGTAAGTCACAGATGGTAAAAAAAAAAAATACCTATCATTTATTTTTTCAAGCTAACTGAAATAATATTAAACCTTTTTTCTTTTATTGATATTTTGTGACTTTTTCTCATTTATCATCATGGACATGCATGCAAAGTTTCAACATGCTGGGCTTTTTTTACATATACAAGGAAAATTAATATTACATTTGTGATGTTCATGGGTCAGTTTGACCCTCATAGACTGCCATTCAAAAGAAACTGCACAGACAAAAAAAAAAAAATAATAATAATGTATGTCAGGGCATCAACTCCAGTTCTAAAGTGTAAGTGTATCTAAAAGTGCCCTAACCAAACACACTTCAAAAAGCTAAATCATTGTGTTCAAAATTAATGGCAAATTACAAATGACAAACCTGAGCTACCCACAGAGATTCTGAACATGGAGGGCAGAAACGTGCATCTGGAATCAGACCCACATAAAATAAAGGAGTGAACACAGATGATAAGGAAAAAAAAATGGAAGAGATGTGAGGTGTGCCCATCCAAGTGAAACAGTAAAACCAGCACCATGTGTGTGAAGTGCAAGAAATTCACAAGCCGAAAGCACACACTTGCTGTGTGCTCATCATGTCAAAAGTAACTTCTTGACTTTATGAAATGAGTTTACAAAACAGCCAACTTAACAAAAATAAATATTTTCATTATACAGCTACATTTAATTGTTCAGTTGTGATGTTCTAAAAAAAAAAAAAAAAAAAAAAAAAAAAAAAAAAAATAAAAAACATTCACATTTTGTCAAAACAAAACAGCTTAAAAAATGGTTAAAAAAAAATTTATTAAATTATTCCTTCAGATATATTTTTGGGGGGATATTTGACAAATGTTGATAATAAAAGTTTACAGTTTGTACCTGAATCTTTGTTGTTCCCCATCGAGGGAGAGACGATGCGTCGATAACGCTTTGGGAACGCATTCTGCGTGAGTGCGTCTGAAGCATCCATGTCAACTAGTCCAATGGCGAGAGTGAGCGTCAGGAGTGACGTCACGACCAGGAAATGATAAAAACCCCAACCGGAGCAACCGGTGTTAGCTTTCTGTGCCTCAGCAAGCGATCTGTGTCAAACCTGTCTGTCATATTTACTGTTGTCTTGTGCAAAGTTTATATACTATGGCTAAGCAACTATTCAAACCGTGTGCTTCTCCCTGCCCGCGTTATTTAACGGGTGGGGATACACACGAGCTTTGTGTAGTTTGTTTGGGAGTGGAGCATGCGTTATCAGCCTTCGAGGAGACTGATTGCCCGCATTGTGAGAAGCTTTCGCTTCGCATGCTCCGCTCCCGCTTGTCACTCTTTGATGAGAAGAGCGGCGAGCCTCGCGCTCCTCAGGGTGCAGGACCCGCTTCTGCCGAGGCAGAACGGAGAATGCATTCCTGGGGTTCGCAAATGGATCTCTCAGCGGGGTTGGAGACGGGTCCGAGGGCTCTTTCTCCTCCCTTACCTGGGAGATCCATAGCTCAAACTCCGGTGTCGGAAGCCCGCCCCGCGGCTTCTTCCGCCCGGGGGGAGAGCCCATTGCTTCGTTGCTCTAGCTCCGAGGAGTTAGATGTAACGGGCAGTGAAGGTGACACAATCAGGGGGGAAGAGGATTCGCCGTCTCTTTCCCCAGCATATGAGGAGTTGGTTGATGTATTAACACGAGCTGTAGATAAATTACATATATCTTGGCCATCTGATAAACAGAGCGCTCGTCCTAAAAGCAAATTAGACGAGCGTTTTCTGTCTTCTAAAACATCGCCTACATCACGGGGTCTCCCTTTTTTCCCTGATCTTCACAGTGAGCTGTCTAGATCGTGGAATAAGCCATATTCATCACGTCTTTTCAGCCCTCAAGTGCGCATTTATTCTGATATAAGAGGGCTGAAAGAAAATGGTTATGAAGCGATGCCCCGGGCGGAGCAGACGCTCGCGAGCTATCTTTCCCCTGGTTCAGCGTCATATATTAAGAACCCGACTTTGCCCACGAAGCCTTTAAAAATCACATCTAATTTAGTGGGTAAAGCTTACACAGCAGCAGGTCAGGCTGGAGCTTGCCTTCACTCGATGGCTTTGCTTCAGGCTTATCAGGCTGAGCTGCTGGGGGAGTTAGATAACAGTGAGGGAGTCAGCCGTGACGAAATTCGCGAACTTCGTCGGGCTACGGATTTATCTCTCAGGGCGACTAAAGAAACAGCACGTGCTATTGGTAGATCTATGGCTGCTTTGGTTTCTACAGAAAGACACCTTTGGCTTAATCTTTCAGATATTAAAGATAAAGATAGATCTTTTCTTTTAGACGCTCCCATTTCTCATGAAGGTCTGTTTGGTGATGCTGTGAATGAAGTGGTTGAAAGATTTCAAGAAAATAAAAAGCAATCTGAAGCTTTTAAAAGTTTTCTCCCTCGCCGTTCTAATCCTGATGCTGCTGGGCGTGCAAGGCAGCCCCAGCCATCATGCTCCTCATATCGTGTTTTTCAAAAAGAGAGTGTTGCGTCTCGCGCTCCTCCTCAAAAATCACGGGGACCGAGCCAGCACTCACAGCCAAAGCAATCTAAGCAGAAGCCGGATCTGAGGACCGTTCTTCTCGCTAAGAAAGCTTCGGCTCAGAAAAAAAGGTCCTGACGCCAAATGGGTCAGACCTGTGAGGGCAGCCCCAATCGAGACGGTGCGGTGTACACCTCAGTATACGGTGCCCGTCCGGTCTCGGTGCTCTCACGGGGCCGTCCTGCCAACCCCGCCACCCTTGGTGCCTCGGGGCGCAGCGGTCTCCAGCAGGTCTCTGGCGCTGTGTCTCCCAGACGCTGCGTCAGGCTCGCTCCCTCTGAGGGGGGTCCAAGAGCAGTTAGCTCGGGTGGTTCCTGCGCTTCGGCTTCAGGTCCCCGAACTAGCTGTTCAAATTACACCAGAGGCCAGCCTCGAGAGGCTGGTTCCCTTAGTAGAATGTCTGACAGAATGGAAAAGTCTGCCGAATATATCTCAATGGGTCCTGCAGATAGTAGAGAAGGGTTACAGAATCCAGTTCGGTTCTCGTCCCCCACGCTACAACGGGGTGTTGCTCACAGTAGTGCATCCCGAGCAGGCTCTGGTCATGGAGCAAGAAGTGAAATCTCTTTTAGCGAAAAATGCTATAGAGCAGGTGTATCCTCCCGACAGGGCATCGGGTTTTTACAGCCGTTATTTCATTGTTCCAAAAAAGGATGGAGGGCTGCGTCCCATTTTAGATCTTCGTCTGTTGAATCGTACAGTTCAGAAATTAAAATTCAATATGCTGACACTCAAACAGATCGTGACTCAAATCAGATCCGAGGACTGGTTCGTCACAATAGACCTAAAAGATGCGTACTTCCATATCTCCATCCTCCCTCAGCACAGGAAGTTCCTAAGGTTTTCTTTCGGGGGCAAAGAATACCAGTATCGGGTACTTCCCTTCGGTCTAGCTCTCTCACCCCGCACATTCACGAAATGCGTAGATGCAGCTCTGGCCCCGCTCAGGCTGCAGGGCATACGTATTCTGAATTACCTGGACGACTGGTTGATTTTAGCAGAATCAGAACAGTTGGCGGTTCGGCATCGAGATGTCGTCCTCGCTCATATGCAAAAGTTGGGTTTGAGGCTCAATACCAAGAAGAGTGTGCTATCTCCATTACAGAGGACCACTTTTCTTGGGGTGGTATGGGATTCGGTCACGATGCCAGCCTCTCTTTTGCCCGCTCGTGTAGCCAACATCCTCGCAGCCACTTCGGAGCTAAAGCTAGGCCAGTCACGCACTGTAAAACAGTTCGAGAGATTGTTGGGTCTCATGGCAGCAGCGTCCAATGTGATCCCCTTTGGCCTGCTGGGCATGAGACCTTTACAGTGGTGGCTCAGGACCAGAGGGTTCTCCCCGAGGGGAAACCCACTTCGTACGATCAAGATCACGCGGTGGTGTCTCCGCGCCTTGGTCATATGGAGAGAACACTGGTTCCTGTCCCAGGGTCCGGTATTGGGAGCTCTTTGTCATCGGGTTACCATCTCGACAGATGCTTCCCTTACCGGCTGGGGAGCGGTAATGGAAGGCCGCTCAGCTCAGGGTCTGTGGGAGAGCCATCATCACTCTTGGCACATCAACTGCCTGGAGATGATGGCTGTCTTCAAAGCTTTGAGGCACTTCCTGCCAGACCTGAGGGACCATCATGTGCTGGTCCGCACAGACAATACATCGGTGGTCTCTTACATCAACCGTCAGGGGGGTCTGCGCTCGCGCCCACTCTGCAAATTAGCGCACCAGATCCTCCTGTGGTCTCTGGGGAAATTACGCTCTCTGAGGGCAATGTATATACCAGGGACTCAGAATATTGGAGCAGACACCCTGTCGAGGCAGGTGCTGAGGCCAGGGGAATGGAGGCTTCACCCGGAGGTGGTGGAGCTCATATGGGAAAGTTATGGCCAAGCAGAAGTGGATCTGTTTGCTTCTCAGTACACGACGCACTGTCCACTATGGTTCTCCCTTACTCATCCAGCCCCCCTGGGGTTGGACACTATGGTACGCCTTTCCCCCTGTTGCTCTGCTCCCAGGAGTTCTGGAGAGAGTCCGCCAGGACGGAGTAAGTCTACTTCTCGTAGCTCCACACTGGCCGAGTCGAATCTGGTTTGCGGACCTGATTCATCTCCTCGACGGTTCTCCCTTGGAGATCCCGATCAGGAAAGACCTTCTATCTCAGGCCGGGGGCACTATATTTCACCCCCGGCCAGAGATTTGGAAGCTTTGGGTGTGGCCTCTGAGGGGGCGCAACTCATAGAGAGTGGTCTCTCAACTGAGGTTGTGGAGACCATTCTTAGCTCCAGAGCTCCAGCTACGAGGAAACTTTATAGACTCAAATGGAATGTTTTTTCTTCTTGGTGTTACCAACATCAGTGTGACCCCGTCCACTGCTCTGTTGGCTCAGTTCTTGAGTTTTTACAAGACCGCTTCGCTTCTGGTCTATGTCCATCCACCTTAAAAGTTTACGTGGCGGCCATCTCGGCTTTCCACGCCCCAGTGGGTGGTGCATCTCTGGGTCGAGACCCTCTTATCTCTCGTTTCCTTCGTGGCACCTTGAGGCTGAGACCTGCAACTCGTTCTAGAGTGCCGGCCTGGGACCTGGCTATAGTTTTAGAAGGCCTTTCTAGGGCTCCGTTTGAACCCCTAGATTCGGTCTCTGAGAAGTTTCTTTCGTTTAAGACTACTTTTCTCCTTGCTATTTCGTCCCTTAAAAGAGTCGGAGACCTTCAGGCTCTCTCGGTTTCTCCCACCTGCCTTGAATTTGCACCTGGGATGGTCAAAGCATTTCTCTACCCGAAGCAGGGATACGTCCCTAAGGTACCGACCGTTGTTCCGAGACCTATTGTTCTGCAGGCTTTCTGTCCTCCCCCGTTTGCATCATCGGACCAGGAAAAGTCTAACCTCTTGTGCCCGGTGCGAGCATTGGACACTTATGTTCATCGGACTTCTTCTTTTCGGAAATCCGATCAGCTGTTTGTTTGTTTCGGGTCACCTAAGATAGGTCTTCCTGCCACTAAACAGACACTTAGTAAGTGGATAGTTGGGGCTATCCTTCTTGCCTATGAGTCTTCTGACCTACCATGCCCTTTGGGGGTCAGAGCTCATTCTACTAGGAGTATGGTGGCCTCTAGAGCCTTATTATCTGGGGCCTCTCTTCAGGATGTTTGTGATGCGGCAGGCTGGTCCTCGCCACTCACATTCGTCAGGTTTTATAGCCTAGACCTGGACGCTACTCCCGGGTCTCAGGTTTTTAATTCTAGAGGCGTTGGGTTTTCTGTCTGACACTCAGGCACTTGTAATATGGCGGTTTGGGTATTCTCGTTCCCAAAGCGTTATCGACGCATCGTCTCTCCCTCGATGGGGAACGTCTCGGTTACGTCTGTAACCTCGGTTCCCCGAGAAGGGAACGAGACGATGCGTCTCCCTGCCATACTTCCTTCGTTCCTGTGATCGACTTGCTTCGGCACTGTCGAAGCTAACACCGGTTGCTCCGGTTGGGGTTTTTATCATTTCCTGGTCGTGACGTCACTCCTGACGCTCACTCTCGCCATTGGACTAGTTGACATGGATGCTTCAGACGCACTCACGCAGAATGCGTTCCCAAAGCGTTATCGACGCATCGTCTCGTTCCCTTCTCGGGGAACCGAGGTTACAGACGTAACCGAGACGTTTTTCATAGTGTGATTTTTGAGGAATTGTATTGAATCCAATTAGGGTCAATTTGACCCGCTCCATACCGGGTGTACACAGAAATCGAACAGTGCACAAGGGTTAAATGGGGGTGATCTCATTTATCACCAGTAAAATATGGAGTGCCACAAGGATCTGTCCTAGGTCCTCTGCTATTTTAAATATACATGTTGCCCCTTGGTAATATTACTAGAAAATATGGGATTAGTTTCCACTGTTATGCTGATGATACTCAATTATAGATCTCAACGAGACCAGATGAAACTTCTAAATTATCTAAGCTAACAGGGGGTGTTAAAAATGCAAAAGATTGGATGACCAATAACTTTCTCCAATTAAATTAGGATAAAACAAAGATATTACTTATTGGACCAAAAAACAGTACACATAATCTTGTAGATTTCAAATTGCAGACAAATATACTGTTATTTAATGTACCGATAAAAATTCTGGGTGTTATATTAGACTAGAGTCTTGACCGGGTAGAGTCCTTACCAGGTCAAGAAAATATGATAATATAACCCCAATTCTACAGTCTCTGCACTGGCTACCTATTAAGTTCCGTATCAGTTACAAACTATTATTACTTAGCTATAAGGTCTTTAATGGTTTAGCTCCTGCATACCTAACTAGCCTTCTACCACGCTAGAAACCATGACGCTCCCTAAGGTCACAAAACACCGGACTTTAAGTAGTACCTAGGATAGCAAAGTCCACTAAAGGAGGCATTTGGCTCACAAACGCTGTAATAGCCTTCATGATAATGTTCGAGGTTCAGGCACACTCTCTATGTTTAAATCTATTAAGACACATCTCTTTGGCAAAGCATTCAAATAATGCATCTCATAATTTTGGACTGCAGCTACTGTATATCCGATCAAATATGCCATATGAACATAAACTGACAGTCACCACTGATAAGCTACTACTAAATATTGTAGAAACTTAATTTTCTGAAAAGTTGTTTTTAAAGAGGATTTTGGTTGAGTCAGAGCACATGCTCATGTACCTTTATAAACAAACAGTAACAGATTTCAGCACTGAGATCCAGATGTGCATGATTAGAGTCAAACACCTGTAATAAGATCAGGCTGTAGAGAAAGTTGTGGTCAAAATTTACTGCATCCTGCTGTTTATTGAGCTCATGGCTTTTCCCTTCAGCTATAACAATTCGTGCATCACTAAATGGGCTATTAGTCATTTAGATCAATCCAATAAATAAAATAAAATAAGGAAGAAATAAAGATATAAACTCAAGGGAAAAGAAAAGGGGTCTGACTGTCCTCTGAGATGTGTGGTGACAGGAGCAGAGAGACACAGAGCTCCAATTACCTAAGCAGTGTGAAGAGAGGTATGCAGTGAGGAAGAGGGAGGTGAGAACACACAGTACTGTTATGCTGAGATAATAAACGTTAGCTTACCAAATAAGTGCAGAATGGCTAGCAACTGCATCTCTGGCATCCATTCAGCTCCACCTACAACTCATCTCACATACCACCTGTGCTGAGACATGTTTTGGTTTTAAAATCCCATTTTTAAATAATAAATGTTCATTTATGTGGTATGTTATATGTTTAGCCCAAATATTGAAAAGTCAGATATTTTTTTTCAGACATTTTCAGGTTTTCTTAGCATTAAAAGTATATTTTGTCACAATGTTTGCTGTATAGTAGCAACATCCATACCAACAGAAAATCACCCCTTAATGCCCCAAACAGAGAGATAAAATTAATAAATAAATAAAAATAATTATAATTATGAAATAATTTTAACAAAAGAACATATTTAATATGTTAGTAAGATAATGTTTAGATTATAAGGATACTGAATAGCAGTTAGCATCTCTGCACGTTAGTTTATAGCCAGTGAAGTCCAAATGTAAAAGTTAGCTTTTGTAATGCAGCAATGTGGAATTAAATCATGCTTGATTTTGAGTCATATGTTGATAATGTACATATAAATGCTTGTAAATGATGCATATGAGTGGGTTTGTTTTAAAAATGTTAGCTTACTCTATTTTACACAGAAGACTGACCAAACAGGTTTGATATAAAACATGACTGATCAGTCATACATTACTATGTAGATTGCATCTGTGATCTGTAACACATAAATCAATATTTGCATCAGTTTAATAACAGTCTTTTTATGAATACAATTAGAATTTTAATTGAGACTTAAACTGATTATTATTATTATTATTATTATTATTATTATTATTATTATTATTATTATTATTATTATTATTATTATTATTATTATTTATTAATAACTTACAGCATAAAGTATGTTCAGACTATCTCATGGGTTCAGCATGAAACTATAAATACGTCAAGTGTAGAGGGAAAAATAAAAGAATAATGCATAGTGTCTTGCATACACTATCTTTTAAATATTTGAAGTTGGAAAGATTTTCTGATAGATCTTTTTTTTTTATATTCTGCATTTCAATTATTACTTATACATATATATCTGTCACGTTTGATGTGCTTAATGTGTCCTTGTTATGTCAAAGTTTTCATATCTTAAAAAAAAAAGACCCCAAGCCTTTGAACAGTAGTCTATAATACTAAACCTTAGTTCTAAGCAACGATTGTAGCAGTACAGCTGCTTAATAAACATGTATTTTGCATGTGTTGCAGTCTAACATTTAATTTTTCCTTACGTTTACATCCTTAAATGTCATCCACAGAATAGGAAAACTATAAATAATAACCTATCTGTTTTTGTTGTTGTCGTTTTCCCTTCCCCAGTGACTAGTTTTGCTTCAAGAAGTTGATGCTTAAAAGAATTAAATAAAAACATTGTTTCTGTTTTTGAATATTGACATGATATGGTATAAGATATAGTATAAAAAAGTAAAAAAAAAAAAAAAAAACATATTTAAGCATATACTTCTTTATATCTCTGTCTTTGGCAGAGTACAGTGTGGGAGTTAAGGATGCAAAACTAAGAATAAAGATGATATACAGCTGTGATTTACAAATCAGCTTGACTAGCACCCAACAACACAAGCAGTAGGGCATGAAATTGCCTACTTTATCATATTCTACTGGATAATTGTTTTTGTGATTGCTTTTCTATATTTGCAAAGGCCAATGATTAATATGAATGTGTGTTAATGGACATTATTGGTACTGTTGGCATGAAGCTACAGCTGATGTTTTGGGATCAATCTTGTTCATTGCTATAGTGTCGCAATCTGAAGTGTGCATGTGTACTCGAGACTCAGACAAAAACCTTGCGAAAGAGAACATATGCAGTTTTTTGTGTTTCTTGGCAGTTTTGTCTACAATGGAGGCAAAATATCTGAACTCCGGCGTCTTACTGACCATTTATAGGCTTAATTCTTGAGCAACAGATGGGAAAGGTCAATTTGGGGGCAAGGTACTTGCCACACAATCAGCGGCCGACATAATGACTGCAACCCTAATGAACTGCAGTCGCTACTTTTCCATTTCAGTCAATGCAGTCTATTACACAGAGAGAGAGAGAGAAAAATAATTTTTATTTGAATAGTTGAAATGTATGTATAGCACATTTGTTTTTCTCTTTATTTGAACACCAAATGGTGGCTGAAAATAAATTGAAATATCCAAGTGGAAGACTTCTCGGTTTTCCTCTGATGTCCTTTAATCTTTCAATAAGTATCACCCTGCACAAAGTTTCATCACAAATTTTACATTCCAACCCTTGGCTACACATAAATGTGTGATTGCGGCACTGAAGCCATTTTGAGCACAATGTGGAGCTTTTCTTTCGACTTTATTTCTGTGTGTGTATTTCCTCAGGAGCGAGAGAAAGAGGGAGTTAGAGGGCCGGGTATCCCTTGACACAGTTTCTGTGCTAACAGTTATATGCCTCATGTCACTCTGCTCTCCATCCAATCCTGTATCTCTCAAGGATTCACTGGTGCAGGTAAATGGAAAATAGCATTTATTCATTCCTCCTGGTCCTCCAAGTTGTGTTCACTAATAGCACCACTCGACTTTGCAGAGAGCCGACAGACAAAATCTCAGCCCTCCTCATCTTCATCCTCATCCCCTCAGACCAGATGTTGGTTTCATTATTTCCCTTTGACCTCCACAGTCCTTTTTTCTTTAGAAAGACGAAAGGTTTGTGTGGAAAAGTTGATTGCAAATTGATTCGAAACTCTCATGGTGTTTAAATGCAGAAAGCACACAGATTTGCTCCTACCAGGCTGAACCTGCTGTGAAGTGACAGAAGTCTCACTGTGATGTGGAGGATTGACAGGCTCAGTCTTTCTAAGCAAGAGATTCAAGTCTTTGTGTACACCTGATGACTCACAGAAGGTTCATTCTTTTCCTGTCTTTTTTATTGCAAAGTGTGTGTGTGTGTGTGTGTGTGACTGCGTCAGTTCTCAGTATTCTGAGACCTAATTGGACTACACCACATTTACACAGTGAGACAGGAAGGCCTGCCAAGCATCCATATTTCCCCGTCTTGCATGCCTGTTTTGTCTTGTCTGGGCAGAAAATTAGAAATGACAATTATGCTCTGCGCCGCACATCCCTCTGTTGTTTACGTATTCTGAACGCTACTGTTATGTGAAATATTAATGGAGCAGTCATCTCGTTATTTCAGATTATTAATTATAATCATAAAACTCGCTGCACGTTCATTCCCGTTCTGATTAAAAATATTAGACACACTTCACGTAAGGTCATTTTTTCTGAGGTGAGGTTGAATAAAGAGGCTTGTTAACACTCCTGGTGCCAACGGCAAGATATGTAAATTAGACTTGCTATTACTACAGTTATAACAAAGATCCTTGTCAAATAAGTACATTAGTTAAAGTTTCCACTTGAATCAAATTTCCATTTGCTTATCAACAAATGCTATCTTGCAGTCCTCGCAAATGGCTGACACTCCCTGTGTACTTGCAGCTGTGCATACAGAAGTGTGTGTTTGTGGTTGGGCTCTCAGTACCCGTGTGGTTCCTCTTTTCTTTGTAGGAGCTTGACCGCACGACTGCTGGCAAGCTGAAATGTATTTTTGTGCTTTTTTCGGGAATATGAGAATTGGTTAGCGTGGCGACACAGCCTGTATTTTGGTGATGTGGAGGAGGAGGTGGAAAGTAATAGACTCCATATGTGCGCCTGCCACGTCACTGTGCATTGCTGTCAGCTTTGTCTTGTGCTTTGAGAATAAGGCTCAGTAAGAAAGCCTGATGCGCTGACATTCTGAGCTACTTTTGTCGTGGTTCAAAACAATTCTCCCAACTAATTAGAGGTAATCCTGTCAGTCTCTGCCATGAATTTAGCTGAACACCTTGAGCAAAATGTGCTTAAATTATATTTTGTTATGCTTCTTTGCCCTCCATCTACTTTGTTTACAGTTGGTTTTCACATGTGGCACATCAAACAAATCTGAGGAGTGACATTACTGCAGTGACATGTTTGACAAATATATACTTTATTGCGTATTGTTTATTAGCGTGAAAAATAATTAATTCTCCGGGACTATCTGTCATGTCAGATGTCACATCACAGCCATTCTTGCAGGTACAAAGCAAACTGCTTGTTTATACAAATGCGGCATCATTTTATCCCTGTCAGATTATTTATTTCTCTCTGTGTCTATTCTCTCATGCTTTTCATTTTATTTTATTTTATAGACGTTTCTTATGTCCACCAAGGATGCATTTATTAGATAAAAACAAAAAGCAACAACAACAACAACAAAAAAAAAAAACTGTAAGATCAGTAGTATTGTGAAATATTATTACAATTTAAAAAAACTGTTTTCTGTTTTATTGTATTATAAAATGCAATTTATTCATGTGATGGCGAAGCTGAATTTAGAGAATTATGGAAAAGGGAAATGTAAATTATATATATATATATATTTTATACTGTCAGTAGTAATCAATTTGGTGCATATTTGCTGAATCAAAGTATTGATTTTGAACTAGTGTGTGTGTGTTTATGTGTGTGTGTGTCCTATTTAAACATATGTTGGGGACACATTTGTACTGAAAAGTGAGATAAAGACATCCTCATTTGTAAAACTGGTAAGAAAATAAAGTAAACAGTTCCTGAGGGTAGGCCGGTTTATATCCCCCCACCCCCTCCCTCATTTGCAACATTGGAAAACATTCCTCCTTCAGACACACTGCACCCCAGTAATCTGTTCAATGTGTCAGGAATAAATTCAGATCTTGAGGATTCTGCAGGCATGAAATCCTCTATTTGTCTAAAAAGAGCACCAAAAGAGTTGGAAATACCTATAGCAATTTTAGTGGCCTGCAGCTGCATCAGGCATCCAAGGAGATTAATTTGTCTGCATGGAGATGTTGGATTACTACAAACTGTGCAATGTCTGTTGTTATTGACATTGCAAATAATTGCATCATTATGCATAACACGAAATATAATGTCAATTATTAAAGTAAATATGATTCCAGCTTCCGAAATATGTTGCAGTGCATCTATCCTCCCTGCCTGCTGACTTTTCAAAATACTTTTTAAAACAATGGATTATTGATTCTTTTGTATTTAAGCCATTCCTCATTTTAACAGTCACGTTTTTTCTTGCCATGCCTATTTCAGAAATATACACAGTTTTCAGAAGAACAAAATGCTTTTATAATGTTTTATAATCAAATCATAGTCATAAATTCTGTCAACTTGCTCTAATGCACTTTTCACTGTCAGTTTTGTCGTTGCCATTGCCGTTTCTACCACCAAAGTTGCTGTAATAACAGCAGCCGTTTTCATTTGTCTATAGGCCTGGAATATTTAGCATTTCGGCCAGTGTTTGGATGCTTGCCTAAAATGCTGATTAATTGTATCATACAGTAAATTGTGTAGACAAGGGGAGTGTAGACAAGGTGAGTTATATGTTCCAGCTGCACATATTTGAATGAATGCTACATGAAAACAGAAATGAAACGATAAAAATTAGAGTGATATTAGTCTGCGATATTTGACAGCATGTTGCTGCTCAATTAACAAGGCAGCTGCAGCTCTGTTTATCCGCTTTCAGTTGTACTTTTTGATTTCAGGCTTATGTTTAAGCACGTGTATTCTAATTTGGACACGTAGAGATAAAAGAAAGAAAGAAAACTAAAAGCTATTTTAATGGTAAATGTTAAAACACTATTGCTTTTGCTGTAAAACAGAAGATACTTCTGGGACTTCCAGGGTTTAGGTTAATTCACACCTGCCTGTATGAAACAACAGTGCTCTGGATCCAATTAGAAGTGTCTGAGTGTTTCTGTGTGCACGATTACTCATCATCCAAACTGATTCCGATCTGTACGCGGCTCTCTTCTTGTGCAGCCCCGGCCTCCTCGGGGTCACCGCTTCAGTGCTTTAAATATGTGATAGTAATCAGTCATTTTCTGCTTCCCATCATGCAGAAGTAGAGCTTGATATAAACAGCTGCAAGTAGATATGAAACCTCACTTTTCATCCAAAACATTCACTCTCAATATGCAGAAAGATTTCACTGTTGGTTTGTGTTGATAATGCTGAGTATGATAGTTACCCGTTTCTCTTTTAGCTGGCCTTAGACCTGTCAGAAATATGTATAGGTCAAAGAGAAACTCAAGTTAAATTGTTTTCTCAGTCATACACTGACAGCACCATCTAGTTCACAGCAGTTGATAAATCATTTTGGAGAACTCATTACAAGTTTACTATAAGTTACAATAAAAGTACTATAAAGAAACCATTTATAAGCACATCTCTGTCAAAGAGGCCGGTCCAGTGAATGAGATTTAGGCTGAGGTCTCACAGAAGAATAGCTCTTTAACTCTCTTAGCGGGGCCAGGACCTCGGGGCATGATGACTGACCTGACTTCATATCAACAGCAGGCTAACACAAGAGGTTAGCAGATTGAATCAGGCCCAGTGTCCCCTCCCAGCTGTATATCTGAGCAGCTCTATCTAATCGAGGAGGAATCTGGCGCAGACGAGAACTTGCTAGAACATTCATACTCCTCTGTGTACAACACAGAATGATAGATCTGGTTTGTTCAGCATGGAATGAACATAAAAAGACTGCACGTGGTCTCTAACTCCCATTGGTCTCCTGGTTATTCTTAGAGATAACTTTCTCTGTTGGACCGCAGCTCTTAATTGGCTGCATTAGAGCATTTGTAATGCATTTGAGGGATAGATAATAAATTCATAAAGTCCCTCTACTAACTTTAGAAGTGGACAATATATAGGCATATACTATGTGGGCAACTTTATCAGTATTCATTTATAATGGATACATAGTTCAATGTAAGACATCTAATTGTTTTATTATTACTAGTGTTGCTGTTGTTGTTGTTGTTGTTGTTACTATTACAGTGCCACTTGACCATTTTCTGACCTTTGTCATTGTCAAAGGGCTGTGCTAGCACTACTTTTCCACCATTTTCATGCTGTTTTTAAACATTACTGTTGAAAAGCTTATTTTTTTTTTTTTTTTGAATAAAAGTTAAAAATAAATAAAAAATACATACATACATAAATAAATACAAATCATATAGAATGGTAGTGTAATGTTTAATGCCTAGATTCACTGATAGCATTTAAAATGATTCATTTCTTGTTTTAGTTTAAAATCATTTTAACAAAATAGTATAGAATTGTAATAATTAGTATAGAACTAAAAGTAAAAAGTAAAGTAAAAAGGTAAAAAGGACTAAAAGACTGCCTGATTGTTTTGAGCTATTGGAGATAAAATTAAAGAGGGACTGACTGACATACATGAAACCTGTACTTTTGCCAAAATAAATAAATAAATAAATAATAACACTACTACTAATAATAATAACTTTAAACTTTTCAGTGGCTCTGTTTCTTGTATATAAATAAATTGCAAGCCTTTCAGGTTTAATGTCTTTTTGACTTTATGGATGGACCTTTTCAATCATACAGATCAAGTTGTCCTCCTGCCCACGACAGTATAATTTGAGTATGGAGACAGGTTGCTACAGTACAGCAATTAAATTCACTCTGACATGAAATCATAAACGTCTAATTGTCATTCAGCAAGCAGCTTGTCATACAATCTCCAGGCAGTAGAAAGGTGAGTATTACTTTGAACAGATTTGAATTTATCACCCTCCGTGGCCAGGACACTTTCCACCTGCTGAAGGATGTGTAAATCACTGCTAAAACATTTTGGATTCCAGATGTGTCAAGTGCAACATACAATACAATAAGATACATTTTCAAATATATTTCATAGCAACAGAAATTTGCTTCAGTCAAAATTAGCTTTCTATTGCATACCAAAAAGAAGTTATGAGTTTCAACATGAGGTTTGCATCTGAATTTTAATGCCATGGCAAATGTATTGTTACATACAGAAAGAAGGCTTGTTGTCGCCCTCTCTATCTATCCCTTTTTATTTATATTTTTTTCTTGTCTAGAAAACTCTGTCAAAGGTCTTTTAAATTATTAAAGGTCACCTTAGCAGATGGCTCAGTTTAGTAGAACTTTTAACTTACCACATTTACAAACTCTTTGTTGTCATTATATGGATTTGTTCATTTTCTTCTTTTTTTCAATTTTTTTCCCTTTGCTATGAGTATAATAATATATATATATATATATATATATATATATATATATATATATATATATATATATATATATATATACGTTCTTAGTATTTTACAGTTACTTTTAGCAGACATGTGAACCAGAGCACAGAGCCCAGAATGAAAGATGAGGAACAAGGTTCAAAGATGAACGTCTCGGTTACATACGTAACCCTCGTTCCCTGATGGAGGGAACGGAGACGTTATGTCGACCGACAAATGGGGTCTCACTTGGGAGGCCAATCATCTCTGAATTTAAGAGAAAACGCACATGAAAATTGGCTAGTGGATTAACATACCTGAGCCACTCCCGTGCTGACGGGTATAAATAGGGCGACAGGTGCATCCACTCATTAGGTTTTACGCTGAGGAGCCGAGAATGTGTCCCGGCAACAGCGAATGGTTCAAGGTTGTGGCATGGGGACATAATGTCTCCGTTCCCTCCATCAGGGAACGAGGGTTACGTACGTTACCGAGACGTTCCCTATCTGTCGGTCACTACGAGTTATGTCGCCCGACAAATGGGGTCCTATGGAAAACGCCACAACCTGAACCTCGTCACAACCCTGTGGCGCTGCAATTGTTGACAAGCCCTGGCATGCCACAAAAGCTACGCTTAAGGTCGTAACCTTCCCAAAGCCCCAGCGAAAATTCACTGACCTTGGTACCGAAGGGGCCAAAGGGTGAGTACATCGCTGCTGGAGAAGGCCATGCTGCTGTTCCGCCCACATAAAGTTAATGGAAGGGATTTCAACCTTCAGAGAAATATTGCTTCAAATCTTCCCTATTTGTTCTTTCAGCTGGCAAGACAATGGGGAAGCGAGCCTTAGGAAAAGGTCGCTACGGAGACCACATCCTACCCGTAGGGAGGTTACATGTGGATATACCGATATGGACTGACCCAGGGGCAGTACTACATATAGAAGGGGTCTCTGAGGCAGGTCCTACCTTGGAGTAGGGATGGAACGGCTGCCAGAAGAGACTGACAGAACGGGTCTGTCAAGGGAAGACACGGGTTTGCCAAGAGGGAAACCTTACCGTGGAAGAATACACATATGGGATTACCCGTAGGGAACCAAGCCATATGAACACCTAGCCCAGTACAGGGGCTGACCGGGACTCTGGGCATGCTAACTCCAGTACTGGGCCTGGCGACAGACTGCTCCGCCAAGTCTGACTGCCGAGGGTGCTGGAGGATGCGTGACCAGGGTACACCAACCGGGGAACTCTACTAGGAGAAGAAAGGTGCTCACATCCCCGTTTTAGGGGGAATGGCGCAGCAAGCGTGACACCCAGCCAACCCTTCCCGCCAATTACCTGTTACCCAACACATGGGAAGAAACTGGCTCTACACGGAGGTTGTAAAACCTCGCAAAGGTGTTAGGTGTCGCCCAGCTCGCAGCTCAACAGATGTCTGCCAGAGAGGCGCCGTGCGCCAGCGCATAGGAGGAGGCCACACTCCATGTGGAGTGGGCACGTATCCAGGCTGGGGTCTCAGGACAACGTGAGAGGAGGCCGGCCCGAACACAAGACAGGATCAGGTCATGCCTCCCCAGGGACCGGGCGTCCACTGCATCGTGATGGGCTGCAATGGCAGCCACATACACCTTCAGGGTGGAGGGTGAAAGCCCACGCTCCAACCTCTCTTGCAGGAAAGAAAGCACGACTCTGACCGGGCATTTCCGGGGATCTTCTCGGTGAGAAGAACACCAATTTGTGAACAGACTCCACTTCAGAGCATAGGCCTGCCTCGTAGAAGGGGCTCTAGCCTGAGTGATAGTGTCTACCACCGCTGGGGGCAGATCACTTAGGTCTGCCACGTCCCGTCTAGAAGCCACATGAGGAGGTTCCAGAAATATGGATGCGGGTGCCAAATGGTGCCAAGCCCCTGAGAGAGGAGGTCTCTCCTCAGGGGGATGCGCCAGGGAGGGGCTGTCACGAGGAGCATGAGTTCCAAAAACCAGGTTCGGGTGGGCCAGTAAGGCGCAACCAACAGGACCTGTTCCTCGTCCTCCCTGACCTTGCACAGTGTCTGTGCGAGCAGGCTCACTGGCGGAAACGCAAACTTGCGTAAAGCCCGAGGCCAGCTGTGTGCCAGTGCATCTGTGCCCAGGGGGGCCTGGGACAGGGAATAGTACAGCTGGCAGTGGGAGGACTCGTGGGAAGCAAACAGGTCTACCTGAGCTTCCCCGAATCGACTCCAGATCAGCTGGACCGTCTGGGGATGGAGTCGCCATTCTCCGGGGAAAGTGAGCTGTCGAGAGAGCGCGTCGGCTGCATGATTGAGCTCCCCAGGGATGTGGACAGCGCGCAGCAGCTTGAGCCACGTCTGACTCCAGAGGAGGAGATGGCGGGCGAGTTGAGACATGCAACGTGATCGTAGACCGCCCTGTCGGTTGATGTACGAAACAGCCGCAGTGTTGTCCGTGCGGACTAACACGTGCTTGTCCAGCAGCAGCGGACGAAACCGTCGCAAATCTAGATGCACTGCCTGCAACTCCAGGCAGTTGATGTGCCAAAGCAGTCGAGGTCCTGTCCAGGACCCTGAAGCTGCCTGCCCGGTGCATGTCGCGCCCCAGCCCGAGTTGGAGGCATCTGTTGTGACAACAACGTGCCGGGACACTTGTTCTAAGGGCACGCCGTTCCGTAGAAAGGCAAGGTCTGACCAGGGGCTGAATAGGCGGCGACAAATCGATGTGATGGTGACACGATGTGTACCGCGGCGCCATGCCCATCTCGGGACTCGGGAGTGTAACCAGTGCTGAAGTGGCCTCATATGAAGCAACCCGAGCGGCGTGACTGCGGCTGCGGATGCCATATGCCCCTGGAGCCTCTGAAAGTGTTTCAGTGGTACCACTGTCCTGCCTCTGAAGGAACTCAGGCAGTTCAACACTGACTGGGCACGCTCGCTGGTGAGCCGTGCCGTCATACTCACCGAGTCTAACTCCATACCGAGATAAGAGATTCTCTGCACAGGGGAGAGCTTGCTCTTCTCTCGGTTGACCTGAAGCCCCAACTGACTGAGGTGCCACGGAGCACCAAGTCCCTGTGATCGCACAACTGCTCTCGGGACCGGGCCATAATGAGCCAGTCGTCGAGATAGTTGAGGATCCAGACGCCCACTTCCCAGAGTGGGGCAAGGGCGCCCTCTGTGAGCTTCGTGAAGACACGGGGGAACAGGGAGAGCCCGAAGGGGAGGACCTTGTACTGCCATGCCTGACCCTCGAATGCAAACCGCAGAGCGGTCTGTGGCGAGGGAGGATCGAGACATGAAAGTACGCGTCTTCCAGGTCGATTGCTGCAAACCAGTCCTGGGGCTGAACGCATTTGAGAATGCGTTTCTGCGTCAGCATCTTGAACGGGAGCTTAAGCAGGGCCCGATTCAAGACTTACAGATCCAAGATAGGACGAAGGCCACCGTTTTTCTTGGGTACAACGAAGTAAGGGCAGTAAAACCCATCCTCATCTCGGCTGGAGGGACCGGCTCGATTGCATCCTTCGCCAGCAGGACAGCAATCTCCTTGCACAAGACAGAGGCGTCCCGGACTGCCACCGAAGTCTTGAGCACGCCATTGAACTTGGGGGGTCACCGGGTGAACTGAATCGCGTAGCCGAGTCGGACCATCCGGATGAGCCAGCGTGACGGGTTGGGCAGCGCAAGCCACGCTCCCAGACTCCGTACAAGTGGCACCAAAGGGATAGTCGACATACCCTCAGTGGTGCAGCGATGGGGAGTTGTGTTGGAAGGCCCAGAAGGCATTGCGTCCTGGGTCATCACTTCCACACTCCCGTGTTCCCGGAGGAACTGGCCAGAGACGCGTGGAGAGGCATTGCGTCTCCGAACCGCGACCTCTCGACCGCTGGAGAAAGGGGGCATCGTGGGTGAGAATGAGGAGGCAGTGCGTCTCTCATCATCAACCCACGAGCCTTGCAACTCGGAGGAAAGGGAAATTGCTCTTTCATTGAAAAAGTGGGTGCCACTGGCCATTTGACCAGCGGCGGAACAGAAGAAACATAACTGAAGATTTTCCACCCAGAAAGGAGGGGGGGGGGGGGGAGTGGAGAGCAGATTCCCACATCTCCGAGTTGCCCGTGTCAGGGCCACTTAGTCGACTTCTTTGAGGACTTCGCAGCCGGGAGTGACACGGTGGGCTCCGCTCTCCTGCGCGGGGCTCGACGCGCCGGCCTCAAAGAACTCTCAGCACGGGGCAGAGCTGGTGTGGAGGACGCAGGGGGGCGCCCACAGCGACGAGCAGGCTGAGGCACTGCCTGCGATGGAATGGTGGCAACCGGAGGATCACGTCGTGGCGAGATGTGCTGTGGCCTCAGTCAGGAACTACTGGGCACAGCCCCTGACAGCGTCACCACACAGGACAGCCTGGGACATGGGAGCATCGAGAAAATGCACTTTGTCAATGTCTCTCATACAGACCAGGCTGAACCTGAAACGGCACTACTGGAACACCAGAGTGGACATTGCCTACCCGAGGGACTGCGTTGTGACTTCCGTCACCCGGAAGGGGGAGGTCAGTCGCCATGCGCAGCTCCTGCCTCAACCTCGGGTTGGTCCTACCCTTGTGCATTTGTTAAAGCCTTGGCTTGTTGGGTTTGCAGGATAGCCATGGCATGCAAAGCAGAGACAGCTTGGCCCGCAGCACTGTAAGCCTTGGTAGCGAGCGCGGCCGACAGCTTACAGGCCTTGGGTGAGAGGCACGGACTATCCCTCCCAGTGGCGGCGTTTGGCGGACACAAGTGCACCGCAATCGCACTCTCCTGCTGGGGAATGTCAACGCACCCCTAGCTGCCCCAACATCGAGGGTAGTGAGGACGGAGGAATGAAATGAGCTGCTTCCGGCCGTAAAAGGGGCCATCCACGACTACATCACTTCCCCATGCACATCCGGGAAGAAAGGAACCAGAGTAAAACGCAGTTGTGAGTCGCACTCCACACCGAGAACCAATCAAAAAGCCATGAGCACTCAGGGCTGGGCGGTGCATTCACCTCCATCCTGATGCTCACAGCTGCCCGGGCAAGCACGGCTGTCAACTCTGGGTCCAATTCGGCAGTGGCGACAACACCCGAGGCAGCCCCGCCGAATCTTCATCCACAGATGTCAACAGTCCATCCCCGATGCTGCAATCAACATCTGATCTCCGGCGGCAAACTGAATGACCCGTTGGGACTGCCATAAGACAGCCCAGCAAAATCAGCCAGCAGCCGCACAGGACAAACACTGTGGAAGGGGTAAGAGGTCACCTTCAAATCTCCCAGAGCACTAGCCAGCGGTCCTCTGCTTGAGACAGAGAAACCAGAACGGGTAGTGAAAGAGGGGTCTGCTCCCTTCCCTTTAAGAAAGAGGAGACGCGATCACAGCGTTGCCATGGTCACACACGCAGTGCGTGCATGAACCATCCACGGTTCTGAATGCCCAGACACGGAAGAGAGCGAACGTGGCTGTTGTCAGAGAACAGGAAACGACCGCATCCAGAAGGACGCGGACGAAACGGCATCTTGAAAAAGACGCGAATCATCCGCGATTTGCTCTTTTAGGAAATCTGCTCTCTTAGTTGAAGCGCCCAGGGGAATGGCTGAAAGGGACACCGCTGTTTGCGCCGTACCGCCAGCCTGAACAGCTTCCCGACACAGCAGATGAATGGCTTTGTGGAGTATAACAGCTTTCATACAACCACTCGGCTCCGAAGCAAAAATATAATGAGTGGATGCACCTGTCGCCCTATTTATACCCGTCGGCACGGGAGTGGCTCAGGTATGTTAATCCACTAGCCAATTTTCATTGGCGTTTTCTCTTAAATTCAGAGATGATTGGCCTCCCAAGTGAGACCCCATTTGTCGGTCGACATAACTTGTAGTGACAGACAGATAGGGAACTATATAGTGCATATCCTTATTGCCAATGTATGAAACCCTTTGTTTTATTTTGGAATTGTATTTATTTATTTATTTAATTTTGGCTAAAAATTAGCCATGAAATATTGAAGGAAGCATGGAAGAATTTTGTAAAAACTTGTAGCTGTGGGGTCAAGTGGGCCAGATGTTTCCTGGAAAGCTTTGCCAATTGCTGTTCATAATTAACTTCATATCCAAATGCTGAATTACTGATAAATTAGTATTGCTGAAAACCTGAAGTGGGAAGTTTACCATTAAAAGAAAATGATTGAAGGAATCATTTTATAATAACTGTTGTAGTATGTGTAGGACTGAAGTTGTAACATCAACTATATATATATATATATCTTTACATTCTGAACAAATATTTCAGAAAAAATATTTAAATGATTAACATAGTTTCTGTCATATCACAAGTATGCATGTAAAGGTGATGGAAAGATGTGAAGCTTCTCTGTCATTCTAGTACACACCCTCGATAAAATGTTAAGTGCTGAATCAAATGGGAGACAAGTGCCAAAGTATGTTCTGATTCCTCTAAAAAAGTAACTTCACACAGTCCCCATGCAAGCTGTTCGCCATTCGTTTTAGCTTTTTTTTTTTTTTTTTCTAACACAAAAGAGCTGTGGCACAGAGTAATTAGTCAGTATCTTCAAAGAAAGTCTCGTAGTTATCATAGGCATTACCTGTGAAATGATATGGATGTGGAAGAGCAGTGCTGTCTAATTTTCATTTCAGAAAGTCTCCCACACTGTGAAGGCAAGGCTGACTGTCAAAAACCTCTCCATTAATCTGACAGTCATACCATTTCACCGGCAGAATTAAGTAAATAGCATCTCATCTTTCAACGAGAGAGTGCATCTCCAGAACTGCCATTACAAAGACCCTGCAGGCTCTCATATGTCCTATTTCACTGAATGCAAGAAGATGTAGACTGCTGAAAAATAATCTTGTGATTCTGGATACTAAATTTCTATTGGAATTTTCCTTTCTTTTGCATTATATGTTCAGGTGTCTTCATGGTGAGTGCAGAAATATATTCTTTAACAATGCTCAAGGAACACTAATGAGCTTTAATTAAAGGCTAATTGTGCTGAACCCATCACGGGTCTAATATTCCACCAAGAAGGGCACAGCCATATTATAGGATGTGAATATGCTCTCTGTTGCAAATTTATCTAATTTAATCCATTGCTAATGGTAATAACTGCCATTAAATGCTCTCTAAAGAATCACCACAGTATTTAACTCCTTGTGACAAAGGTATTACTTTTATGGTTTCATCCACACTAGTTTACTGCTCATTTGATTTATTTTCTCATACTCTGAGACTGACGTGTCTGTGAGACTTAAAGACCTGTTTATGTCAATTTCTGCAGTATAGGCCAAAGCTGGAATATATTGCTAAACTTACACCATTTCTTAGTTAAAATTGATCCAAAGCTTGTGATGGCAATGCAAAATAACCTGGCTATTTCAATTAATCTCTGCTTTTTAAGTGGCAGGATAGCATGCCTCAAAGTTGTTCAAAATAAAGATCAAAGGAAGATGTGATTGTTGCCTGTTTAGCCTTGATTTGATCACAAAATATGGCACTTTTGTGACACGTGACACGTTTCAAGTTGTTGCTGTTTGTCAGATATTTTGGTGATTTACAAGTGTCTGACAGCTTGTGACATTACTTGATTTGTATTTGTTTTGTCTTTTTCTGAAAAGAAGGAACATCAATATATGAAAAACACTACTGTTTTAATAATAATGCTAATAATAATAACAACAAAAATAATAATCACCAAGGAGTGTTAATTCCAAATCCACCTTACAGTTAGAGCAAGCTCAACGCCAAGAACAAAATCAGCACTATCAACAGTTCAACAGTACCTGTCCTCACATACAGCTTCGGGATTGTGGAAGATGAGGAAAATGGTAACGATGCATGTGCACCACAATCAAACAGTTCCAGACAACGTTGCTATTATCGGGCCTTAGCAAATACACTGAGCAAGGTAGCAACAAGCTCACGGAGATGGTGAAGAATCACAAAGCCAGCAAAACCAAGTATTCCTTATCGAAGTTGGCGAATGGCGAAGATGGTCTTCACAGGCACAAGGATCACCCGGAGAGTGCCAGAACTGTGGGCAGAAAGCAGAGCGGGAGTTGTCTGAATGAAAGCTGAGCACTGACAAAGAATATTGAATAAGATGGATTGAGTGTGTGAGAGCAAGCACGTTCTTCAAGTATCTGAATGAGCAAGGAACAAAAACAAGGAAGCCAGCCTAGCTTGGCTCCAAAGTGCTGTCTTGAAAGAGAGAGCCTCAATTACAGGATCAGGATCAATTACTTACAAGTACTGCAAGAAACTTGTTGTTGAAGTGCCTGACAAGTGGTATGAGAATGTCCCACAACCAGTAGTGAACACCGATGACTGAACCATCATATATGACATGGGTGTGTTTACCAACATCAGTGCAAACCGCCTAGACATCATTGTCCACAACAAGAAGGAAACGATGTGCCAGCCTGTTGATAATGCAATCCCAGTGGACCATAATACAGTGGACCGGTAGAATGACAAGCTCATTATTATTATTATTATTATTATTATTATTATTATTATTATTATTATTATTATTAACAAAATTAAATTAGGCTAAATGTTGGCTATTTACAGTTGCTTAATATAGAATTTAATTGGATTGCATTCAATGGTGTGTACATTGACTATTTTTCTTCTTTCACCATGCTAAATAAATCAGATGATTAAGTGTGAACTATTAATTTTATAATTAATCGATTCAATTATTTCTTAATTTAATATATCAATAAATATAAAACTAAGTTGTATTCTTTTAATTGGTCATGATAAGTGAGCTAGAAATAAAATAATTAGAACTTGAAAACTTCTCTTGAGAAAAATATACATCAGACCCTTATCAGAAAATAAAGCCCAACCGAGTGATTAGGAAGCCAATGACATGATTTATTGTTTCGAGTTGAGTGAATAATTGTATGCAGTTGCCTAGGAAATGCAGCATTTGACCAATCAGAATTAAGTATTCCAGAGAGCCGTGTATATATAGTATGTTGTGTTGCTTATGAAAGCTGCACATGCACAACTGAGCAGGTGACACCAGTTAGAACAAGTGATTACCATTTTAAGAGACCCTTACAGGCATAATGAATAGACACAGAAATAATGTCTGGATGAAAAGGTCAAAAGTGCACGAGTGGAAACTAGAATGCTGAAGAGAGAGCAGCTGCAGCGGAGGGGAATAGTTTACCCTTGAAGTGTACGTACTGTTTCAATGACATAGTCTCATGCAGACCTTAGAGATAAATGTTGTACATGCTGGCGGGAGCAGTTGTTATTATGCATGACATGCTAATACTCTGTTTAGCAATGACAATGCTAGAGCATTAGAAGTGTTTAAATCCAGTCTCCATCTGGTCTGCCACATAGACAACACAAATCATCACGGACCATTGTAACGTTTATCTCTCATTCTAGCCAAATTTGCAGCATCAAGTACTTAATTTGTTTAATGGTGTTCATGTTTACTCAATCTGAGCTGTAACAGCTTGTGGCAGGCTTAGAGACGTCTGTGGTGGATCATTCCATGGACAGAGATCTGCTTTGTGTACACACTGCTGCAAAAGTGCTATGTCTCCCATGTTTCAAAGTGTAACTGACCAATCTGAGAGCCACAGTGCAACAGCAAAATCATGTCATTCTTATCAGACCCCTTCTCTATCCAGATGGAACGAAAAACAAAGCTAGTTGAGAGTTTGCAGCAATTGCTTGCATGAACAGTTGGTGAGTATCTAGCACAGTCTTTGTGTTTCTTTTTGTTGGCCATTTCTGAGTATGAATTCCTGTCCATCTAAGGTCATTTTTCATGACACTGCATTTTCATTCTCAGCTGAAAGTTTACACTTATTTGTGAAATTAAGTTATAAACCATTAAACCCCATATGACTGATTAGAAAGATTCTTAGTTGCATATCATGGGAGTCCTTTAGTAGATTTTTCACACAAAGGAGCACCTGGCCCTTTCAGAAAGAAAGAGTGTGATAAATTGGAAAGAAAAGAGAAAAAAAGACAGAGATGGAGAACAACCACTGTGCCTAAACCTAAAAACCATTTTATTTCCTCAAAGTAAACTGAAAGCCAGATGTCCTTAGAAATTGAAGTGTATGGAAAGATAAATGTTCTCATATCTAAAATAATAATAATAATAAAAAAAAATTGCATACTTGTTAATTTTACATAAAAAAGTATGTCAAGGAAAATTAAATATATATATATAAAAAAAATAGATAGTGATGATAGTGGTAATCTGGTATGTTTAAAAATGCTTCCTATATCAATGTAATCATCTTCAAGAAAAGTTAGAAATTAATAAAAAGATAATTGTGAAAAGTTTGAGGAAGGGTACATTTGAAAAACTCTAGATAACTCCACCAACTTGAGTACAATAAAATGTTACTCTTTCAGTGAATACTAAATCAGTGTTAATTGACATTATCTAGTCACATCCTGCTCTCATTCTGTATTCCACAGCTTATGTCAAAAGATAAAGGACAATTAGAGGTGCTTTTCACATGAATGGTCAAATGCACTCATTTTAACCCACTGAGCAAATTAAAAGGAAATGGGCAAGCTATGGGGAATTTAGTCAAGTATTTTGTAGATTATATTTTTTTCGGCCTTGTTCTAACCAAGCCCTGGAGAACTAATACAACTAGTCTGAGTACAAGTAGGGCCAAGCTTTTAATAAAAGAGGATGATAGCATGCTATCTGGGAGGAGAGATTGCTGGAAGCATAATTTACCAAGTGAAAGTTTTACTTGCAGTTTTGATGTCTTTTAATACATTTCATCTATAAAATGCATGTGAATAGTTTATCAGCCATTTTTATCCAATTTTACAGTGAAATTTTTTGAAGCAGATGCAATAAAGGCTTCCTTTAATCACATGGCTTTCAACTGTCTTTGACTGCTGTTGGTTTAGGTGTGGAGGAGACCACTTTGAGCCTTGCAGAGCCAATGGTTTAGCAGGTTCATTTTCTGCATGATTTAATGAGGTGCTGAGCTAGCCCATAGAATCGAAAGTTTCACTGTAATCACGTCATTTGATTTCCTTACCAAACACACTAAATGAAGAGCTTAGCAAATCCCTTGGACAGATATGCATTATTCATGTTGAGTGTTCAATGATTATTTCAACCTGGGGAGTGTCTGTTTTCTAAAAAAAAAAAAAAAAACTAAGATTACTAAGAATGTAATAATTCCATTAGTAATAAATAGTAAATAAATAGGTTTTAAACTGGGACCCCTCATGTCTCCATTGTACTCCATGTAAAAAAAAAAAAAAAAAAAAAAAAAACCTTCATTCACATCAAATTGTATTATTTATTTATTTGTATATATTTATTGGCTTTAGTACAATTACCTAATAGAAGACAAATAGGTAAATCTGTCTTTTTTATGGAAATACAGCATTTATATTTTATGAAGTGTGGTCCCCAAGTATAATGATGCTCAAGGTCATGACAGAGTTTAAAACCCTCTAAAACCCTTTTTTACATCAATTGTAGTCATCCTGCTGGCTAAGAATGACTGTTATGTACAGATTAAATTTGAAACAGAGCAATATTTTAAATTTAAATAAGTCCTAAGAGGCAAAATAATGAACTGAAGTTAAGACCATCATATCATAGCTAAAGGGTCCACCAAACACAGAAAGGTTGACATAGTTCACTTTGAACATGACATATTTAGCACTCTTAAACAGTACTGACACCACATTCTGCTGCTGTGAATCTGGCTTTTTTCACAAATGCAGGACTGTCATATTTGCTCTCTATCATTTTAGAAGTGAACAGTTTATCGTGGGCTGTTGTCCTAAGACCTGACATGACAATTATGCATTTTAAGTGCACCGCTGTCATACTGCCTTTGTTTAAGCCATGTGATCTATTTTGGCACTGACTGCTGTTGGAGCCATTTAGAACTGTGTCAGACAGCTGTTTGCTGTCTCCTGTTGTTCCCTTTTGCAATCTGTCCCTTTATCACAGACATAATATAGTCATATCATCATCATCATTGGCTACCAGGGTTATTTGCCTTAAGATGACCACATTTAGCTTCACTCCCGTGTTTCTCATGTGAGACTTCCATGTTTTAAACTGATTTGCACTAATATTATTACTTCATAAAATATGATATAATGTTTAAACAATCATCTTATTATTTATATATGGATAAATTATGAGTCTGTAGCATATTGGTTATCAGCCAATACTATTATTTTTGTCAGGACCCCTCAAAATGATTGACAGTTTGCATGCAGTTTGGATTTGACGTTTGATTCTGTTTGGGGTAAAAGTCCCCGCTCATCCATGCAGCAGGTCATGAGTGAGCAGGGAGAAAAGCAGCATGCCCCTTCAGGTTTAAACAAGAAGCATGTTGCCCTTACCCAGATGATGTTGTTAGCATTTAAATATCAATCTTTAGTAGTTAAGGCTCATCTAGAATTGGTAATGCCTTTCTTTAAGCTTATTTGACTATTAATGTCAACACTCTGTGTTCAGGTCAGCAACATGCTTGTTGCTTAAAGCTATCCAGTGTATCGGTAACATGCTTGTTACTGGACACACAGTATTTAAACAGAAAGCATGTTTTATAAATCAGATTTAAATCAGCCTTAAACAACAGCTTTAAAAACAAGCCTATGCTGTGGTAAGTTTAACTGTGGACCAGATGTCAACATACAACCAATAAGCCTAAAGCAACAAGCATGTTACTGAAGAGCTAGCTTTAAACCACAAGCAGTATTTACCAATAACCTGATGACTTTAAGCATGAGAATAAAGGAAGAAACTTACCATTGATTCATGAAGACATTCAGAGATAAATAAAGGGTGAAATATAGCCAGCTGTGATGTGGATGCTTGATCCCCTATTTGATATATTACTCCTTCCAAGGGCAGATCTCTTGTAAACTGTTGTTGATGCAGTCACATTAGCACAACTTCTACAATGATTTGTGGGCAAAAAGTGTACTCGCTCAGGTCACTTCCAATCTTGCAGCCCATGTCAATCAAGACAGAGAATTTGTGTTCAGGTTCATAAACTTGAATCTGGTGAGAAAGCATGTGGGGAAGAAACCCCTCTCGCAAAATTTTCTATAGAGAAAGAGTTTGCCATCTAATTTGCTCCTGAGTAAGCAATGAAGCTGCTGAATAATCCTGAATAGACCTTATGTAGGAATGCAGTATACTTATATTCTGTAAGTAGATGTGGATCATCTGAGTATCAGCTGATGAATTATTGTCTCATGTGACCTGGCAGAACTAATGCTATGCCATGTTTGATTTATTTGTTTACTTTTTAAAGTTATTGATTTCAGTTGATTTCATGTTAGAATTAATTATAATATGAACTAAGAAAGAGCAATACAGTTTTAGATAATTTATTAACCTTTGTTATTTTTTTACATGTTCTTGTTCATATTAATTTACTGTGACTAATATTAACTAATATCAACAGATACAAAAACGTGTTTGTAAATGTTGACATTAAAATTGAACAAAAATAATAGATGCTGTAGAAGTATCGTTCATTGTTGTAAAGAGTCACACTTCTTATTTTTATTTATTTTATACAATTTTTATTAACACAAAATAGTATATAATTGTAATATGTTCAGTCAATAAACTATCAGCCATAATGTAAAATTAATTATTCTCATCTTAATGTAAATTCAAATACTGTAACATGAAAAGTCAAGGTGAAGTCCCATGATTGCTATGAGTAAAACAGAGCTATGCTGTCTGTGAAATTGTAAAACTTTGCCACATGATATGAAATCCATAGCAACAGGACGCACCCACTGTCCCTTGAGATGAGCAGTCATTTTCGCTCAGTGGAACATTTTGACAGAAATTCCCTCTGCACTGGCATGGTGAAGATGAGGTGCAAGTGGATCTTTTAATAGTTGACAGGGTGGGGATGTTTGATTTTCGAGCACACTCCTTCCCACAACAAGATCACAACAGGAAAAGATAAGTTAACGACATGGGTGAAATAAAAGATTAGCCCTGACACTGATGAAATTGATCCTCTTTGTCATTATTATAAAAAAGCACCTCATTTGTGGAGGAATATGGGATTTGCTGTTTGTGTACAGATGTAATAAATCAGACAGAGGAGATGACAGGCAGACAGAGATTGGAGCCTGGGAATAGAGCCCATCTGACATGCTTAGCACAGCAGTTAACCACAGTCCTGCTCCTCAGCCTCTCCTCTGTCAAGGGACCACACACACTACACACTCTCACTCTTCTGCTTACTCACTCAATCCGTTCTCTCAGCCTCATTCCACTCTCAAATGGACTGCTTAAAACTGTCTGCGATTTTCATTCATGAACATTTGCATTGACACAGACACTTATATTTCACCAACCCAGGCTCACTGAAAAAAAAAAAAAAAAAAAAAACCTTCCCTGTGGCAATATCATATTAGTTTCATGCAAGTTTCGTGACACTTTTCGAAGAGATGGTGCTAGATCCACATCACCCAAAACAGATGAACATGATGAACATGGCAATTGTGTCGTATGTATCATGGCAGTCCAGAAATGAATTGTTCTGTGACAGACTCTAAAATGGTTAGTGCTACACTAAATCTAGCAATAATATTAAAGCAATAGTATTAACAAAATCAAATATTAGTTAAAGATAATACAATAATACCTGCTAATACAAGGAAGGTTTTATTTATTTATTTATTTTTTTTTGGGTGTGTGACTCATGTTTCACGGGACTCATACCCTTTTGCTCCACATCACAAGTGCAGTGCTATACCAGGTGAGCTGCCAAGCAATTTTACTACATTATAAAAGCCATGTGAAAAAAAAAAATGTTTTGGGGCCTAACATATATTATTGTGCACCAGTGATCATCATTTTCTGTGATAAGAAATAAAAGGTTAATTTTATTTCATTCTACTGAGACTGCCTTGCTCTTAGTTGTTGAAGCACTAAGACTGGCAAAAGCGGAATCCAAATCTTCAGTACTTATCCTGCTTGATCTGTCCGCTGCTTTTGACACCGTTAACCACCAGATCCTCCTATAAACCCTAATGGCCAAGGGCATCTCAGGAAACACACTTCAGTGGTTTGAGTCTTACCTATCAGATAGGTCCTTCAAAGTATCTTGGAGAGGTGAGGTGTCCAAGTCACAACATCTAACTACTGGGGTGCCTCAGGGCTCAGTTCTTGGACCACTTCTCTTCTCTGTCTACATGACATCATTAGGTTCTGTCATTCAGAAACATGGCTTCATATCACTGCTATGCTGATGACAATCATCTCTACCTCTCATTCCATCCTGATGATCCAAAGGTAGCTACTAACATCTCAGCTTGTCTAACAGACATTTCTTGCTGGATGATGGACCATCACCTACAACTCAACCTTGCCAAGACAAAACTGCTTGTAGTTCCAGCAAACCCATCGTTTCATCACAATTTCACCATCAAGTTAGGCACATCAACCATAACTCCTTCAAAAACAGCCAGAAGCCTTGGACTTATGATTGATGATCAACTGACTTTATCAGACCACATTGCTAAAACTGTCTGATCCTGCAGATTTGCTTTATTCAATATCAAAAAGATCAGGCCCTTTCTTTCGGAACATGCTGCATAACTCCTTGTTCGAGCTCTTGTTCTGTCCAGGCTGGACTATTGCAATGCCCTCTTGGCAGGTCTTCCAGCCAGTTCTATCATACCTCTACAATTAATCCAGCAAGATTAATTTTTAATGAGCCGAAAAAAATACACGTCACACCTCTGTTTATCAATTTGCACTGGCTTCCAATAGCTGCTCGCATAAAATTCAAGGCATTGATGTTTGCCTACAAAACTACCACTGGCTCTGCACCCATTTACCTAAATGTATTACTTCAGACTTATGTGCTCTCTAAAAGCTTGCATTCTGCAAGTGAATGTTGCTTGATTGTGCCATTCCAAAGAAGCACAAAAAGTCACTTTAACAGACTTTTAAATTCAATGTTCCCTCCTGGTGTAATGACCTCCCCAGCTCAATCCGAGTCCTTATCCCTCTTCAACAATCGGTTTAAAACCCATCTCTTCCATCTGCATTTGACCCTCTAACTTTAGCACTCACTATTCTAATTCTATTATATATATATTAAAAAAATCTAACTTTTTCTTTCATTTATTATGCAATTATATTTTATTTCCTATTCTATCTGTTTTCTTTTTATTTATTATATTATTTAAAAGCCCTTGCAACTTGTTATAGCAGTACACAGTTTTTTTTTTTTTTTTTTTTTTTTTTTAATTTTCAACCTTAAAATCAGCAGCCTTTTATTTTGGCAGGTTGCCGGCAAGTACATGCGTTTCAGGGTTTAGCACTGCCGATTTGAAGAGTTTCAGTGAATAAAATGTTTTGCATTGTGCCATGAAAGCGCAGCGGGTGGCCTAGATTTGTGCTTTCAATTTGAATATAAATCTTAAATAGTACAGTTTGTCGATCTAAAATGGCAATTGTGTATTGATAGCTGTCAAACATGTCTGTACAGAAATGCACTTTCAGAAGTTCATTCTCTTTTTTTTTTCTTTTTTTTTTTTGTCCCGCATGTGGACCTGCTTACCACTTATGTGCAAACCTGTGTAATCTCAGAAAAAAAGTAAAAAAAAATTACGTATTTAGATTCTAACCTGTACACTTTTTTTTTTTTTTTTTTTTTTTTTTGCCTGAGTGTGCAATAAAGTTTTATTTTTACAAAAATGTGGGTAGAGACGACTTTTTTTTTTCTATCTTGGTATTGTCGGGCTTTTGTGTGAATTAGCAAAGACAACATAAGAGAGAAAATATTTGTATTGTGTGAAGCGGGTTGATGAATACACATCCTCGACTTTTTAAGTCATGGAGGCTATTCTCTATTTCAGTGGCTTGTCTGTTACCCTCTATGACGGCTTTACATTCCATCTCATGAGACATGAGAGTCATGGCATTTGGTGGTGTAGAATCACCCCAACAAACCCGTTGGTAAAAAAAAAAAGGTTGAGAATCCAGGGACTTCTAATTTTTTAGATTACTGTGTGAGTAGTTCCCTGTGTGATGTGGTAGTGGGTGTTAAACCCGTATTAGGCAGTGGGCCAGATTATTCTACATCCCTTACAAAAAAGAACTATACTAATCCTATAGATTTCTATAGTAGTGTATAATACTTCTATGATGTTCTGTAATACATCTATAGTAATTCTATGGTATGTCCCAAAATAATATAGTACTATATTCCTATAGAATTCATATAGGATTGTCCCAAAATACTACAAGATTTCCTATAGTTGTTTTTCATAAGGGATGTCTCATTCACATTAGCGTTATCAGCTGAATGCTCGCTTGAAAGGCCAATCGCTACATAATGACGCTAGCCATGAACCTATGGAGTAGTTTGAGGTCTACACTCAATACAGACTGCAGTCTGTAAGTTAGGGATAACTGTCAGCACAGTGCATCGGTAACTTCGTACTACTGATCACCATTTTACAAAAGGATTAATATTTTGGAGTGAAGCATACGTACAATTGGTAAGTGACAAGGTTTATGGAGTTATAGTATGCAACATATACGAAAGTTGATTGAGTTATAGGCTAATGTTACCGCTATAGCTACCGCAATGTCTTAACTGGAGATTCAGCCAGATAACAAAATATGTCTGGAAACGACACCTCCGGCCATTTGGTTGGGTCATTGACTTAGTTTTTAATTAAATAAGGGCAATCCTAATCTATTAGCTATTGCAGTAAATTTTGCAATATACCGTTGCGGGTTGGCAGGCGTCAGTGACTCGCAATACATATTATTTTGTCATTCAAATACACATGATGTTCGCTACTCCACCATTGCCAGGCTAGTCCACACCCCCAACGATGACTAGATGCTGACTCTATGTATTTCCCCATTAGGGGTCAACTACAATGCACACCTTATACGGTTGAAATATGTATTAAAATAACTTGTAAATCATTTAGGGGAAAAAACGAGTCCCGTTTATCACTTAGGCACATTCCTGCGAAAAGTTTTTTTTTTTTTTAGGTTCTCTTACGAAAATTAACAAATTTGTAAATAATTCAATTCATTTATTTAGTTTATTTTTTATTATTATTTATTTTAAGTTCTATTTTCACCTCTATAGTTGTTTTTTTTTTTATCTTCATATTTGAGGAAGGGGCACACAACAGTACAATCCTGCTTAGGACACCCATTTGACCAGCAGCGGCCCTGAACTATTTGACCTAATACTGATCACCACACTTATACTTTAAAGCAAAAAGCAGCTGCTTGTGACTTAACTTGTAATCTACAGACAGCATCTAAGCAGAGGCCATCATGATGACCAAGGTCTGTAAATTATAATAATGTGTGTAAAACCCTAAGTTTGCACTGATCCACAGATAATGATTGAAAGCTAGAGAAGCCCAAACCACATGAATCTTTTGAAAATAGGGTAATTTAATCTCAATTTAAATGCAACTTTGAAAACTCGGAAGTGTAACTGCTGTGTTTGTTTGTAAACGGTAATTTCATCTGTACTGCCATATGTGCAATGTCTACACATTATCACAAGGGTAATGAATCATACATCCTTATTTTATTTTTAAAACACATTTCTTTTAAATCACAAGTTTGGCTCTTGTTCCATCCCTCCCTCTACCTCCCTCTACCTCCCTCCTTTGTCTTGCTCTCTCTCTCTCTCTCTCTCTCTCTCTCTCTCTCTCTCTCTCTCTCTCTCTCTCTGTCTCTCTCTCTCCCCCCACCCCAGGGCTCAGTCATAGGGGAGAATGTGTGGCTTGGAGATAAAGAGGCTTGTCGCACTGCTTGATAGCCATTCGCTGATAAGATCTAGTTGCTGTCCATCAGGCTAGCTCGTTGCAATGGCTGTCAGTGGCATCCTAGGAAATTTGTCAGATGCACAAGCCTGTCATATCACTCACATCCCATAAAGAGCACCTACACAAACAGGTCTTTGGTAGGATTCATTACCCTCTGATGGCTGCTGGATGAAAGGGGGAGACATCACAGTAATGACCCTTGATAGGCACTGTTTTTAGGCAACAAAGAGACCAGTAAACACTAGTTTGGAGAATATGATTTTTGGCATTCCACAAACACCCTCTGACATCTATTTAACAGGGTTTTAAAATGTGTTGTGTTTACGCTCATTATTATTATGTCTTTTGTTATTTAACTGTGTAAAAACAGATCACAGACCAGTGTTAATCTTTCCAAAATTACTTCTAAAAATGTGTTAACGAATGTGAACACTGCATGTTTACCAGTAAACTGAAGCGCTTTGCCAGCTGGTTAATTAACACATCAATATAATACCATTCAAAAGTTTGGAGTCAATATACATTTATTCAAAATTCTGAAGCATCATGTGACACTGAAGACTGGAGTAATGGCTAGTGGAGACGTCTAATAAATAAATAAATAAAAAATGACATAATAATCTTACCAAACCTACACTTTTGAATGGTACTGTATAGTGTATATGGATAAAGAAATAACCTAACAAATAAAAAATGAGGAAAAAAATTCTAATTACAATTATATTTGAGGGACAGATAAACATTTAGCAAAATATGTTCAATAGATTTGAGGTAGATAAGACTTTCAAAGTCAGTTGGCCTTTAAAATTGCTGTAAAGTTCTAACATTAACCGTCATATCAACCTGTTCCCTCTGTTTGACAGGAGACACATCTGGCCTCATGTACAGTATCAGCACCAAGTTAAACAGCATCATTGTCTGTGTCCTCCTCCAGATGAGCCATTGTCCCTGTCTTGTAATGCAAGGCCAGTCTCAACAATGAACCTATCATCTCTGTATTGTCACTCTTAGCATTACCAACATATTGCATCTCAAACTTCATTCTCATCGAGTCCTCTGAATTTCCAGTATGACGTGTAAGAGATAGAGCAAGAAACAATGAGCATCCTCCACCCGCATCTCAGATACACTGTACCACAGTTACTTACCTGTCTTTAAGTGTGCATACAATTGTGAGTTTCTGCTGGATATCAGCAGAACCGCATTTTTACAGTTAAACTCCGCGCACACGGAACAGCTGCAGGATCTCGGACTGCTTTGGAGGCCTACCTCAACACCGACCCCGATACTGCATCTCGCCCACAGCGGAGGCGCCACAAGCGGCATGAGAGGAATCAGAAGAGGGGTAAGCACGGAGGTATCCAGGCTAGGCTAATGGCTAACCCACACAAGCCATCTATCCCCACCATTGTACTGGCTAACGTACGCTCTTTGAACAATAAACTAGACTACATCCGGTTACTACATTCAACTCAGAGGACTGTAAGAGACTGTTGCGTTTCTGTGTTCATGGAAAGATGGCTCAGCAACAGCGTTCCAGACTGCGCTATTTAGCTCGACCAGCTCACGTGCTATCGAGCGGACAGAGCCCTCTTTGCAGGAGGAAAAACCTGCGGCGGGCTATAAGTATATATCAATGACGCGTGGTGCCGTGATACTGTTGTGATCTGCAAACACTGCTCACACCTGGTGGAGTTTATGATTATTAAGTACCGGCCGTTCTATCTACAGAGGGAGTATACTGCCATAATGCTCGTTTCGGTTTACATTTCCCCGAACATCAACTGCAACAGGAACAATGCACTAAATGAACAGTACCAGCACATCAGTGAGCAGCAGACAGCACACCCTGATGCTTTTCTCATCATAGCTGGGGATTTCAACCATGCTGACTTAAAGAATGTGTTTCCAAAAATACACCAACACATACACTTTCCAACACGAGGTAAAAACATTTTAGACTTTGTTTACACCACACAGAGGGGAACTTACAAAGTTACACCTTCTTCGCTCACTTTGAGCCACAAAATAGCATCACTGCACAGAAGACTCCATCTCCTCCCGGTGACCAGGTGATGATGTTGACTCCAGAGAGCATGAGGAGATTCTTCAACAGGATCAATGCATGCAAAGCTCCGGGTTCTGACAACATCTCTGGGCATGTAATGAGAGACTGTGCAGCAGAACTCACTGATGCCATCACAGGCATTTTCAACATCTCACTTATTCAGGCTATTCAGGCTTCCCACATGTTTCAAAACTACCACCATCATTCCAGTCCTGAAGAAGCCATCTCCATCCTGCTTCAATGACTACCTTCCTGTTGCACTTACTTCCATCCTCATGAAGTGCTTTGAACGGCTAGTCATGCACCACGTCAAGTCTACCGTCAGGCAGTACAAGTAGGCAGCAACACATCGAGCACTATCACACTGAACACTGTGGCTCCCCAAGGATGTGTGCTGAGACCCCTCCACTTCACTCTGCTGACCCACGACTGCACACTGTCACACAGCTCCAACATTTTCATTAAGTCTCTACTTCCTCCGCAAACTGAGGAGAGCCAGAGCCCCGCCCCCCATCATCTACACCTCCTTCCCCAGGCACCACTGAACTATGAAACCCCCCCACCCAGATCCCACATCCAGCCCCCCCTTTTACATACGATGGCATGCACCAGTCACTTTGTGCAGTATTGGTCTGCTCACTACTTCATTCAGCATGGAACTGACTTCATTCTACTACCTCTCCAGTCAGTTAAATGAAATAACTTGAGCTCTTTGTCACTTTAATCAGACAGAATAAGCTTTTTTGCTCTAAAAATCTTTTTATCTGTACTGTTTGTTCACTTCACTGATTTGCACTCTATCTGCCATGTGCTTTGCGCTGCTTTATTTAACTTTATTTTTAATTGTATTTTATTATATGTCTTTTTTTACATTTCCTTATTGTATAGCTGTACCTTATATTTTATATTTGATCTAGATTTTTAGGCTCTACTGTTAGTGTTATCTGTATGCACCGGGGGTCTGAGGGTAACACAATTTCGATTCTCTGTATGTATGTACTGTACATGTGAAAGAATTGACAATAAAGCAGACTTGACTTGACTTTAATGTTTCTGAGGGCGTAGTTTCTCCACACTGTAACCTTTAATGCATGTGCTATTAGAAAGTGTCTGTTATTTCACCTAAACTTAGAAATAGATGATGATAATGGCACAGGAAGTGGACACATTTAAAGGCAACTGCTAACACAGCAGGTGTGCCCTCATCTGAATCGCCATCAAATCACTGCACTGGCCTGCCAACCGCAGAGCAGCGCTCTTGTTAGCTATAGGGCAAAGTGATTGGGTGGAATTCTACAGTTTCTCTCTAAATCTGTTTTTCATGAGGTCTCTTTCTCTCTCCAGAGAGAGGTGTAGGGGCTTAAGCTCTCTCTGTGTTTTACTCTGAGGAGCCTCTGTCTGTTACCTGCTCCCCTGAGAACCCACAAGAATGCAAGCTTCATTTAATAATAGGATCAACATTCATCGTGGGTCAGTGTGACTTTTTTTTTTTTTTTTTTGTTATCTGTTCAGTTTTAGTGAGTGCCAAGCAGAACATATTTGTATTTATGTATATTACAGGTGTATCTCAATAATGTTGTGGAAAAGTTAATTTATTTCAGGAATTCAACTCAAATTGTGAAACTTGTGTATTAAATAAATTCAGTGCACACAGACTGAAGTAGTTTAAGTCTCTGGTTCTTTTAATTTAATTTAAAAATCTCAACACATTAGAAAAAAATATATATAAAATTGTTGGCCTTCTGGAAAGTATGTTCATTTACTGTACATGTACTCAATACTTGTTAGGGGCTCCTTTTGCTTTAATTTCTGCCTCAATTCAGTGTGGCATTGAGGTGATCAGTTTGTTGTACTGCTGAGGTGGAATAGAAGCCAAGATTTCTTTGACAGTGGCCTTTTTGATCTCTTGTTTCTAATTTTTCTCTTGACAAATGACCTCGGTTTCCAAATGAAATACAAAACTTGCTCTCATCTGAACAGAGGACTTTGGACCACTCGGCAACAGTCCAGTTCTTCTTCTCCTTAGCCCCGGTAAGACGCCTCTGACGTTGTCTGTGTTTCAGGAGTGGCTTAACAAGAGGAATACGACAACTGTAGCTAAATTCCTTGACACGTCTGTATGCCTTGACCCCAGCCTCAGACCATTCCTTGTGAAGTTCACTCAAACCTTGAATCAATTTTGCTTGACAATCCTCATAAGGCTGCGGTTCTCTCGGTTGGTTGTGTTTTTTTCTTCTTCCACACTTTTTCCTTCCACTCAACTTTCTGTTAACATGCTTGGATACAGCACTCTATGAACAGCCAGCTTCTTTGGCAATGGATGTTTGTGGCTTACCCTCCTTGTGAATGGTGTCAAAGATTGTCTTCTGGACAACTGTCAGCTCAGCAGTCTTACCCATGATTGTGTAGCCTAGTGAACCAGATTGAGAGACCATTTTGAATGTTCTGTAAAACTTTGGTTGATGGGTTTTTTGTTAAATGTGGGCCAAAATCGTCACAATTAAAATAACTAAATACTTAAACTACTTCAGTCTGTGTGCACTGAATTTATTTAATACACA